>NC_047027.1:37511770-37811770 GCF_902652985.1 Pecten maximus | reverse complement strand
TATTTTTTTTTTGTCGCTTTTTCTGTACTTTCAATATTTTTGCTCAAATTTTGGCTATTAACTGAATATATATTGATAGTCTTATATAGCCACCATTCGTTTTTATTAAGATTTCCCGTCTTATTTTCAAGATGATTTTTCACATCATAATGTACATTTTACTAAATCAAAGGCTGATTTTTCATTATATGAAATTATCAAAACTTGTATGCTTATTTTTCAAGAATTTTTTCTGTGTATCAACCCTTTCCCTTAATTCCAGATTTTAGGGCATTTCTATTTTTTTTTTTTGTGTTCAGGTTTTCTCACTTAATTTAATGTTTTAATGAGTAAAATAAGGTACATTAACCATTGATAGGCCCTTATTGATATTGCAGTATTTTTTCTCGAACTGCTTTGAATATTTTGAATCACGCTTAATATATATATATAGTCAGAAGGAATTAATTTGACATAACATATAATTTGATGACAAATAGCTTAATTTTACTCTTACAAAACAGCAAAAGAAATCCTCAACCATCATCTAACACATTGCCATCATGGTATAAGACAATTTCATTAAAAATATTGAATGTACTTATGGACTACACAGAATATGTCTGTATGCCATTGTGTTCATACTACTGTAAATGCAATGGAAACGCAGTTCATTACCTGTATGAACCATAACAGATTAAATACCATAGAAATATATACCAATGACATCATATAAATGGTAAATCTATAATTAAAGTTTATAGTTTATTGTGAAGAGTTCTAAACTGTTAAGGGTGACGAAAAAAAAAAAAAAAAATTAAAATTGTGATAAATAATGATGATAAAGATTCAAAAAGTATATTTCATCATCAATACTGGAATTACACTCTTTTTTTTATGTCAGACTTGGAATATATTTTTAGAATTTGACATAAATCAAATATTGAAGTTATGTACAACTGTTATTGTGCTCCAATTGTCTTCGACTACATCAGTGAAAAAATGCTTCTTGGCAAACAAATATGATTCTGCATGTGCCAGCTAAACTGAATAAAAATAACACTGAAAAATCTGAAATTGTGTTATTCAATTAGATCTGGCAAAACACCATGCTTCTACGCTGTAGAGACACCATGCCCAACAGTGACTGGTATCATAACAGTAGAAACAATAGAAATACCCTAAATAAAAAACACATCATAAAACAATGGGTGCGAACCGAAAAAAGGGATCACAAAAAATAATTAATGAAAAAAAATAATTCCAGTAAATATATCTACCAGCTTCCAAATCGGCCATGCTTATACTGGTAGTCACTGTAAAGGGAAGTTATAATGTCATAATACTAATTAACATATTGGTGTTAACAAGTACTCATTGTAATGGCCCTGTTACGCATGTCCCCCAAACAAACCCCGCTGTTGTACTGTACACCTAGCTATGTACCAAAATTAGTCAAAATCAGATACGGTAAACCTCTGGTTAGTTCGAACACGCGGATAGTTCGAACACACATTTTTCTCTAGGAAAACAATAATTTTTAGCTAGTAATAGTTTGAACTCTGGTTGTTTATAACTGACACTATTTCGGATAGTTCGAACTTGTCAAATGAAGAACATAAAGTAAGATTTTTGTTCAGCAAACACCATTGAAATCTCACGACGACCCGGCCCCGATGACCGGCACAGAAAAAATGCTAAGAATTAATTTGATCAACAGGCACGTTTAGGTTATTAGATCGGAAGCGTGATCATTGGAGTTTGTCTGTGATTTAATATATGGTACATATTTTAGGGTTTATTCAATTTTTACATTGCAAAATACACGTATGTAAATTTCGATCAGAGGCCTCAATATGGCTGACTGATCAGAAGAACGCTTGAAAAACAAAAAACACTTGTGTGCTCCGATGGTCATACATGAACACTCCTGTAAAGTTTCGTTAAATTCTGCCCTACATTTTTTTGAAAAATTGCTGGCAACCTCTTTAAGAATAATAGTAAGAAGAAATGGAGCAAAAATAGTTTGTCTCCAAACTTTGTTTGGGGGACAAAATTTCCTGCTAACATATTAATGGGGTTTAGAGGATGTGAGTTGTAAGTCTCACAAAGGTACGCTTATAAAAAATCTTTTAACAAGAATTCCATGGAAGTGGATGTATCCTCTGCGCAGCAAGTTGGGTAATTACGAAGAAACAAGTATATTTTCACTTCAAGAAATAATGTCAAAACTAAGCAAGACAAGCATCACTCAAGAAGTGTGAGCTTGATTGGCCCAAGAGAACTGGAGTTATTTCATAGAAACAGATTTTCTATTTATAGTAAACGTGACCTTGACTTTTGACCTTTGGCCCAGTAAAGAAACAATCCCATGCAAGCACTTGTGGTAAGGACAAACTTCATGCAAATTAAGGTTGATGGGCCCAAAGGAATTTCAGTTATCACATGGAAACAAATTTTCTATTTATAGTAAGTGACCTTGACCTTCTACCTTAGCACCTGAAAAGCAATCCGAAGCGAGCACTTTTGGTAAAGGAAGATCGGCATGACGTTTGAATCTGATCAGCGCAAGGGAACTTAAGTTATTGCACGGAAACCTCTGTGTGGACCACACCAACATTGTGTTACCTATATTTCGCCTAGCTGCTATTTGCCGTATTTTCCACTTCCAATGTCATTTACTCTACAAGTTAGCTGAGCCTGGATTAAGAGACCACCTGTCATATGCGACCATGTTTTTCCCTCCCAAAGTCATTAACTACATAAACATATTTGGTTCTGCGGGAGTTAGAATCAGGTGTGGTTCTACTCGATACCCAGATTTGGATCCGACTTAAACATTTAACATTAAGGTTTAAATAACTCTGAAAAGATTCGCACACGTTTAAAGTTTTAGTTCCAATAGCATATCAAGCATACACCATTCTAAAGGAGTTTTCTCCGTTTAAAATATAAATTTCAGCAATGTTCTATAAGAGTAACCTCCCTCTGAATATTTATTTCAAATGTGGTTGAATATTTATTTCAAATGTGGTTTAACGTAACTCTTGGTTCTAGAGTTATCTCCCATTGAATATTGAATTCAAGTGTGGTTTTATGTAACTCTATAATCTTTTATGAGTTAACGCACATTGCATATTGATTTGAGATTTTTTAGTAAAACCAATTTTCAGAGGTAATACTAATCATAACTTCAGCATAAAACATTACTAACACCCATCTTTGTGGCCACAAAAAACAAGATTAAAAACTCCCGCCCTCCCTAGCTACCATCACATGACCTGTATCTTAACAATAACACACCAGAGTGGTCTCCCTTCCCCTTTCCTTTATGGTGCTGACAGATGTAACAATATAGGGCTGTTTTTGTTATAGTGGTCCAAATTGTTTGGCAATTTTTACTAAAGGAGTTATTTGTTTTATAAGGACGGCTCTATATAATGAATTACCTCCCTTAGGTAGATAATCTCCCCCCTCCCCGCCCCTTGCTTGGTGAGGAAGTGAATGGCAGCGTATATGGAGCAGTGAGGGGGTCACATGACAAACAATAAAAACACAGCTATATATAGAAAATTGTGTGATATATCAAAGAATGTGCCAGCCCAGAGCTCAAACGGCAAAGCGTTCTTTTAAACAAGCTTTCGATAACATAAACTTATATTCCAATTTCTTTTAAGCCCATTTAATATTCATCAGCAGCTTATAACCACGCATACCTCAAATATTATGTTAAAATGAGCAAGTTAAGGCCAAATAAAAATAGCTATCTGTTTTACATGCCCAACTTTCGGTACAATTTTATTTTTTGAAGTTTGTTGAACTGAAATGACCAAAAGGTATCACGTTTTCTTTCTGGTTGATACATTAAAAGCAGAAAATAATAATTTTCATTTCATCAAAAGACTAATTTGGTCATAGGAAATCATTTGGTCATGTGACATTTAATTATGATTATTGAATAAAATTCTGATTGCTTAAAAAAAAAAAAAAAAAAATATAAAAATAGAAACAGTAGTATTTTTATCAATTTGATCATTTCGAATTTTTATTTTTGGAAAACGAATTGTATATGAATGAATACAGTTGAAGGCTAATTCATATAATGATTTCACATCTTTCAAGACCTTAATTCACAGTTTGGAGGGCAGACAGTGCGATCATGTCAATATTTTTTTTATTTGGCCGCAGTTACAATTTATAGTGGTTTAGTTGAGAGTTTTGTAATGAAAGGTGACTCAGAAGATGTCTAAGTAAGTTAGAGTGAGGGTAACATTTACCTGCAGCAGGTGTTGTTACTATGGCAACGGCACTAGGGTAACTATATGACAACACACTGTAGGCATACACTCGGAATCGGTACGTAGTAGATGGATCAACTTTTTCGTAGAAGTAAGACGCAAACGGAAATTGGACATGGTCATTAAATTTCACCCAGCGATTGGTTGTCGTCATTTCTATGACGTAATAAAATATGGTGGTGTTGGCGTCATTTGCTGGCTTCCAGGAAATTCGTATACCGCCATTTTCATTTCTAGCGGTGACATTTTTTGGAGGAAATGGTCTTGGCCCTGTAAAATAATGAATTGATTTAAGTAAAGAAATGTTATTTTTTTGTATTTTTTTTTTTTTAACAAAACAGCCCCCAAATGAAAAATGCATTTGATACACAATGTAAAATTATCTACATTATTTCTGTATTTCAATTCAAATTTTCATTTGATTTCTTTTTATTCAAATTGGTCTGCTGGATTTTGTTTCTCCTTTCATTTTTCTATTGATCTAAACTTGGTATCTAGACACGAAAACAAGAGGCCCATGGGCCTTATCAGTCACTGATTCTTAAGTCTCCTGTACTATTGTAGTATACATACTCAGTACCAAGTATAGTGGCACTGTTGGCCATGGTGGCCATCATGGATTTTGGACCGACCAGAAAAAAACTACACTTAGTCAGGACCATCTCAGGATCATGTCAGGTAAGATAAAGGTGAATCACAGTGTAGGAACTTGAGAAGTAGTTTGAAATATGTGTTGTTCAGGAAAACCATGATTGTGCAATCATGTTACAAGATGACCGTCGTGACTGCCATGTCAAAGTTTTTACGAGGGGTTGTGTCTGAGGGGAGATAGACTTACCTAGGGGTCGTGTCTGAGAGGCGATAGACTTACCTAGGGGTCGTGTCTGAGGGGCGATAGACTTACCTAGGGGTTGTGTCTGAGGGGTGATAGACTTACCTAGGGGTTGTGTCTGAGGGGCGATAGACTTACCTAGGGGTCGTGTCTGAGGGGCGATAGACTTACCTAGGGGTTGTGTCTGAGGGGTGATAGACTTACCTAGGGGTTGTGTCTGAGGGGTGATAGACTTACCTAGGGGTTGTGTCTGAGGGGCGATAGACTTACCTAGGGGTCGTGTCTGAGGGGCGATAGACTTACCTAGAGGTTGTGTCTGAGGGGCGATAGACTTACCTAGGGGTTGTGTCTGAGGGGCGATAGACTTACCTAGGGGTTGTGTCTGAGGGGCGATAGACTTACCTAGGGAGTTGTGTCTGAGGGGCGATAGACTTACCTAGGGGTTTGTCTAAGGAGGGGTGATAAACTTGTCCATTTGTTGGGTCGGTGGGTAAGGCTGTTGGTAAGGTGCCTGTGTTACCTGTAAAAAAACAAAAAAGTTACATGTAGATTCCTCAGTCAACTCTTCCTGTATTTCTTATAGTACTGTTACATGTACACTGTCACATGATCTAAAATCTGATCAAAATCTGATCAAAATCTTCAGTACTAAGTACCTACTCAAGGACATGATAGATAATATATGTCGTGCTCATCAACAAGAAGTTTTTCTCATAAAGAAATTTATAATGACCATCAGTGCCCAGTTGTTCAAACGGTGATTAACTTAATTGCTTAATTAGTGAACATTTTATTTCTCCTTTTCTTTACATCTTGTACGTGTGAACATATTCCTAAAACATTCAGGTTGGAAGATACAGACCAGTGCTATCGAGTTTGTAAAAGTTTGTTTTCCCAGAAATGATTTTTTCAGGATTTAAAAATTGTTGTTAAACTGTGATTAGCCTAATTACTTTTTGAACAGCTGGGCCCTGGATTAAAGTCATCGGTTGAGATATAATGAGAATAACAATTATGTATTTTTGTGGTAAAAATATTTTGATGAAAAAACGGTGAAAGTTTTGACCTCATATCCAGTTTCATTTTATGATAAAGAAAAAAATGACAGACAATAAAAAAATTCAGAAAAAAATATAAATATAAAACCATTTAAACATGTATGTACCTGGAGGAAAAAAATTTCCAAAAGATATTTTTTCTATTGGATATAACATTGTTCAGAATTGTAAAATACTTAAAATCCTGTTTCATTTTTAATAAAATCACTTGAAATCCAACCACAATATAAACTGGGTTGATTGTAAATTTCATATAAATATACTTTCACTATAAACTGTGCATGTTACCTTGTCAAGACCTTAAATACGACTACAGTAGGTAAATGATGTAATACTTTAAACTATAATTGAAGAGAGAATTCTTCTTTTGAAAGATTTTACATCAAATTTCTACAGAGTAAAATTCCGGATCATGTACCATGAAATCTTAGATAACAAATTGATACATCTACGTTCTTAAAAACTACGAGAAGCAGATATTTCATAAGTGCTAATTCACATGAAAATGTTTAAATAAGGAACATATATTTGTCTGTGTAACTCTATACTGTACTAAGTTTCTAACGATGAAACATGAGCACTGACGACTAACAAAAATGGTCAGATAAATAATAATCAGAGTTCGCTAATGAACTAGAAAGAATTTCACAAAGTTTGGTGAGCACGGCTTTGACAAACTGCACACGGAGCCTACCATCTACTGCTAATGAGAAGAATATGAAGACATATCAGCTATATAGAGTCTACACGTAACTCTAACGCTATGAGTAGATATCTCATAAGAGGGTTATTGACTTTTCGATATGAAGACATGCCAACCATGGAGTAATATTTCTCTTTCTAATCTAATTTCAGTCCCCAATGACATCGGGCTTCCCCTATAATTATACAAAGGATTTTTTTTTTTTTTTCATACTTGCAGTTTTAATAAGTAAATGGTAAATGTGTGCTCATGAGACAACTAGAATTGATTATACCATGTCTATGCTCAAATAAGCCCCTTTCCAGATTGAAAATTTGGTATTAAAGTTAAGAGAGGTTTTGTTTTTGTTTTTATTTTTTTATTTATTTATTTATTTTTTTCATAATTGATAATTCTGCGAAAAAGAAGGGATCTTATTTGTGGGTGTGGCTTATTTGTGGGTGAGAATTATTTGTGGGTGTGGCTTATTTGTGGGTGAGAATTATTTGTGGGTGTGGCTTATTTGTGGGTGAGAATTATTTGTGGGTGGGGCTTATTTCAGGTGGGGCATATTTGTGGGTGAGAATTATTTGTGGGTGGGGCATATTTGTGGGTGAGAATTGTTTGTGGGTGGGGCTTATTTGCAGGTGGGGCATATTTGTGGGTGAGAATTATTTGTGGGTGGGGCTAATTTATGGGCGGGGCTTATTTGTGGATAAATACATTAGCTCTATGATTGGCACAAGTCAATAACAAAAAGAACTCCCACAGCTGATGTGCTAGAAGATAGAAAAAAAAACAATTTATAAATAAATAATTCTCCATTTCATGGTATTAATGTAAGCATTTCTGCATGCAACATAAATCTTGTTAATGATATATACTGTATGTTAGTGTAACTAATAACTGACAAAATCATTTCATATATAGAGAGAAAGTATGCATAATATGATGATAGACATAGAACTATATATACTGTAGATCCAAGCACCTGTGAGAATCTGTTCATCCTGGTCATTCACATGCTTGAAAATTAGTTTGTTAGAAATGCTGCTGTTAATTTGTTCATGCCCATGGCAAATATTCTGAAGCCCTTAAACCCATGCTTACAATTTTCCAAAAGTTACATTTTTTTTATATTTATTTCCTTATAATATACCATTTATTGAGAAAAAAATAAAAAAATAAAATAAATAGAAACATGATACATACATACACATCTATATAGAATTTTTCAAAAACATTATACAGTAAAACCTGTGTAATCTGACACACTGCAATTTTTTGTATTTAGGACACCTTTGCAAACTGACCATTTTGTTTTGGTAATGAATTACACAAGTTTCAATGCTGCATGTATGTAATTCATCATCAACTAGTACATAATCTATGTAAATACATGTATATTTGTCTACATAATGAGTGATATGTGTCAAACACTGTAATGATTCAGATCTTCGCCATATGGTATGTTTCATGTAACATAATTTTTGGCTTTCAAACATTATCATTCATACACCATTCATCTTCCACTCTGTACAAAAAGCTTATTAGGTATGTAGTTGTATGTGTGTAATTATACAAACTTAAACTTTGAAAAATCAGGGCCATGTATTGATATTCCATTGACTTGAACTTTGACCCTTACAAGGCCAAGACATCGGGTACAAAGCTTAATAGGTGCGATGATATCGAGACATTAAAAAAATGCAAATATGAAAGAAAATTGTAATTCAAACTTGAAATGAACAAAATGTGAAAAATATAGATTAACATGGAGAACCTTAAAGTATAAGATTAGGACCAGGTGTTTCTGAAGAATGAGCCTCTTCTACTTCATTAACGAAAGTTTGAGTGTGAAAAGGTTTAAAAATGTGTAAAGGACATGTGCGGACAGCCAAACAACTGCTCACAGATATAGCCCAATATATGGACTACCAGGAAAAAATAGTATAAAGTTATTAACATGTATATAAAAAAGTGTTATAATGGCATTACATACGAGAGAATGATGTGTGAACAAGCATACTGGGTAAAGTTTAAAGTAATACATATCCCCGCTAAAAATAGTAATAGTGACCTTGACCTTGGCTCAAAAACTCTGAATTTCGAACTTGTCTGAGATATTATGGTCCTTTATCATTGTGTAAAGTTTGATCAAAATTCCTCATAGAATGAAACAGCTAGAATGCTGACAAATTTTGGCATGATGTTCATACAACAAACAAAGAGGAAACCTATAGTTTCAGTTCAATAGTAGAGGACTGAAAACATGGTATTAGTTCTGTGTCTTATTTGGTAAAATGAGGCAACAGATCAACAAAAGATACATTAGATATGGAGATCATTGAAACAGAACAAAAGTGTAAGGCCAGGTGTTCCAAAAGATGTCAGAAGCCAGATGTATAATTTCAGGTAATGAGTTTTAACCTCAGAGGTATAATTTCAGGTAATGAGTTTTAACCTCAGAGGTATAATTTCAGGTAATGAGTTTTAACCTCAGAGGTATAATTTCAGGTAATGAGTTTTAACCTCAGAGGTATAATTTTAGGTAATGAAAATTGGTGTCAGAAGTACCGTTTGAGGAAATGAGTTTTGGTTTCAGAGGTATATGTTTAGGAAATAAAAGTATCCATTGAGGAAAGTATTGGTTTCAGAGGTATAATTACAGGTAATGAAAATTGGTGTCAGAAGTACCGTTTGAGGAAATGAGTTTTGGTTTCAGAGGTATATGTTTAGGAAATAAAAGTATCTATTGAGGAAAGTATTGGTTTCAGAGGTATAATTACAGGTAATGAAAATTGGTGTCAGAAGTACCGTTTGAGGAAATGAGTTTTGGTTTCAGAGGTATACTTTTAGGAAATGAAAATTAATTAGTAGTACAATCTTAGGAAATGATTATTAGTGATGAGAATTGGTGTCAGAAGTACAGATTAAGGTAACAAAAATTGGGTGTCAGAAGTACAATTTTAAGTAAAGAGTATTGGTAATGAGTACTAGTGTCAGAAGTACAATTTTAAGTAAAGAGTATTGGTAATGAGTACTAGTGTCAGAAGTCCAATTTTGGTTGATAAGAATCGGTGTCAGTATTAAAATGCTAGGTAATGAAAATTGGTGTCAGAAATATAATTTTAAGTAAAGAGTATTGGTAATGAGTACTAGTGTCAGAAGTCCAATTTTGGTTGATAAGAATCGGTGTCAGTATTAAAATGCTAGGTAATGAAAATTGGTGTCAGAGATATAATTTTAGGTCGAGTATTGGTGTCAGTAGTAAATTTGAGGTTATGGTATTGATGTCTAGTTTTGTATTAGGTAATGACAATTGGTGTCATAAGTCAAATTTTAGGACATGAGAATAAAATTACCAAATAATTATGAAATGCCACCAATGTATGAGGATAGAGTCATGTAGGTAGCAGTATACGGGGGATATCATTGTCAAAATGTTCGTCATGACAAGTATACACAAAGATATGGCCGTAGAATCTGAGGAATACATGTGAGAGGACAACATTGACTGCACAGAGATATATCAACACATACTTTAGAGGGTTAGTTCTGTGCCTTGACAGAAGTGGCCAAGACATCGCTGATTGCCCCCAAAGGCCTGTTATTATGTGTAGCATTTGGAAGAAAAATACTGGGCAAGGAAAGTTTATTGGAGGGAATCAACCTGATTGGACATTGGTGATGACCAAAAACAGGATGAGAAAGAAATGATGAACCAATGAAAATCAAATCATTTGAGTTACAAACAGGGATGGAAGCAACAAAGGTACCAAAGTGGGGTGGATACAGGCAGACAAACTATTGAGATATCAAATTTAGTGTCTATATAGATTTGGTCAAACCATGCAAAACCAAGACCATCTCAAATACATATCCCTGTTTCAATGTCAGTGTAATTACACATGGGAAATTCTGGATCACTTCTTTATAAATAAAGATTAGTCAAGGCCACTGTGCCAGAATTCGAGGCTTTCAAAGTTGGAAGTTTGCACAAGGCATTTCAAGGCCACATACCAACATTCAAGGTCATGTGTCAAGGCCTGGTGAGCCAGGACTGAAAGCTTTTCAAGGCCACATACCAACATTCAAGGGTTTCCAAGACCAAAAGTGAACTCAAGGCTGTCCAAGGCCACATATCAACATCCAAGGTCACAATGTCAGGATTCAAGGTTTTTCAAGACATAAAGAAACCTCAAGGCTTTTCAAGGTCACTTATCAACACCCAAGGTCATGTCAAGGCCACAATGTCGGAATTCTAAGTTTTTCAAGACAGAAAGTAAACTCAAGGCTGTCCATGCCCACATATCAACACCCAAGGTCATGTCAAAGCCACAATGTCGGAATTCTAAGTTTTTCAAGACAGAAAGTAAACTCAAGGCTTTTCAAGACCACAGTGTCAGGATCCTATGCTTTTGAAGACCGAAAATAAACTCAAGGCTACATAACAAACTTCCATGAAGTTTCAAGACTGAATGGGCCCTGAAATGTAGTGAATTGAAGCTAGAGACATCATTTCTTTAGAACCAAACTATGCTGATCCTGATGGTAATTAATAACATTGGTTAGAGAGAGAGGCTCATCAGTTAATTGCGGAAAAAGTAACCGGTAAAACCGTGCCGACAAGACATGGCCATTTATTGAGAGCTTTGACACCAGGTGGGATTCAGTACTTTTGCCTCAAATTTTAAAGATACGTTTGTAATTTCAAGTGAGTTGTAGTCTATTTATAAATATTCTACACAGGTCAAAGTTCAGGAAAGGTCATATACTTATGGACAACACAAATTACTCCAAAAAACTAACAACAATTGAAAAAAAAAGTGTAATTCTTCTTTGGAAAGACACAACATAAAGTACTGATTTTTCATAAAATAAAACATATTTAAATAATAAAAAAAAATAAAACAAAAATGAAAATTTAATTATATTACCGATTTGATTGCCAAGTTTATCTTCAACTACAAAATTAAACAAGAAAAATGTCAAAAAACAAAAATGATTATTTTTGGTTGAAGTAGTGACACTTCTATCCATATATCATAGAGAATAATCAGTGATGAAAACTTCCATTAAAACCCAAGAGAAATACAGGTGCTTCAATGCAGCTGTAATGAGTCTAAGGATTCGCATTTCTAATAAAAGAAGTTTTTTAATGTAAACTTTATGATAATGTAAAATATGCTGCTTTAGATGAATCCTGGGACCAGACAATTTACAGCAATTGTTCTATAAGCCACGGGACTGGCTCCCATATGTTGTTTAGTGAGGTAGTCACCAGCTACTACAATGAGACCCGGAGTCAATATGACCCTTGATGTTCAATTGGAAATATCGCTGCAGGATATATATATGTAATCACATATACATAGTTAATATTTCATGTGAAAACCTTCTAAGTTAAAACTAAATGATTTCATTAGTTATAAATCAAATATATCCCTGGTTACAATTATAAGATATCGCTAGTTACAACCATAAGAAATCCTTAGTTATAACATTTAGAAACCCTTAGTTACAGCCATAAGATATCTTTAATTACAATCATACCATATCCTCAGTTACAATCATAAGACATCCCTAGTTACAGCTATAGAATATCTTCAGTTAAAACTACAATGTATACGATCTGTATTACAGCTACACTAAGTCACAACTATCAGATATTCCTAGTTACAACTATCAGATATCACTAGTTACAACTGTAAGACATCCCTAGCTACAAATTTAAGTTATCCCGAGCAACAATTATCATATTTCTAGCTATACCTATCAGATGTCCCTAGCTACAACTATAAGTTATCCCTAGCTACAACTATCAGATGTCCCTAGCTACAACTATCAGTTGTCCCTAGCTACAACTATCAGATATCCCTAGCTACAACTATCACATGTCCCTAGCTACAACTATCAGATGTCCCTAGCTACAACTATCGGATGTCCCTAGCTACAACTATCGGATGTCACTAGCTACAACTATCGGATGTCCCTAGCTACAACTATAAGTTATCCCTAGCTACAACTATCAGATGTCCCTAGCTACAACTATCAGATGTCCCTAGCTACAACTATCGGATGTCCCTCGCTACAACTATCGGATGTCCCTAGCTACAACTATCGGATGTCCCTAGCTACAACTATCGGATGTCCCTAGCTACAACTATCGGATGTCCCTAGCTACAACTATCGGATGTCCCTAGCTACAACTATCGGATGTCCCTAGCTACAACTATCAGATGTCCCTAGCTACAACTATCGGATGTCCCTAGCTACAACTATCAGATGTCCCTAGCTACAACTATCAGATGTCCCTAGCTACAACTATCTGATACCCCTAGCTACAACTATCAGATGTCCTTAGCTATAACTATCAGATATCCATAGTTACACCTATCATATATCCATAGTTACACCTATCAGATATCCCTAGTTACACCTATCATATATCCATAGTTACACCTATCAGATATCCCTAGTTACACCTATCAGATATCCCTAGTTACACCTATCAGATATCCTTATTTACACCCAACATATATATTTAGTTACACCAAACAGATATCCTTAGCTACACATATCAGATATCCTTAGTAACGCATATCAGATATCCTTATTTACACCCAACATATATATTTAGTTACACCAAACAGATATCCTTAGTTACACCTATTTGATACCCTTAGTTACACCTATCAGATATCCCTAGTTACACCTATCATATATCCCTAGTTACACCTACCAGATATCCCTAGTTGCACTTATCAGATATCCCTAGTTACACATATCAGATATCCTTAGTAACACATATCAGATATCCTTATTTACACCCAACATATATATTTAGTTACACCAAACAGATATCCTTAGTTACACCTATTTGATATCCTTAGTTACACCTATCAGATATCCTTAGTAACACCTATCATATATCCTTAGTAACACCTATCATATATCCTTAGTTACACATTTCAGATATCCCTAGTTACACCTACCAGATATCCCTAGTTGCACCTATCAGATATCCCTAGTTACACCTACCAGATATCCCTAGTTGCACCTATCATATATCCCTAGTTACACCTATCAGATATCCATAGTTACACCTATCGGATATCCCTAGTTACACCTATCATATATCCATAGTTACACCTATCAGATATCCCTAGTTACACCTATCAGATATCAATGGTTACACCTATCAGATATCCTTATTTATACCCAACATAAATATTTAGTTACACCAAACAGATATCCTTAGCTACACATACCAGATATCCTTAGTAACGCATATCAGATATCCTTATTTATACCAAACATAAATATTTACTTACACCAAACAGATATCCTTAGTTACACCTATCAGATATCCCTAGTTACACCTACCAGATATCCCTAGTTACACCTACCAGATATCCCTAGTTACACCTATCAGATATCCCTAGTTACATCTATTAGATATCCCTAGTTACACATATCAGATATCCCTAGTTACACCTATCAGATATCCCTAGTTACATCTATCAGATATCCCTAGTTACACATATCAGATATCCCTAGTTACACCTATCAGATATTCTTTTATACAATATTGTCCATTTTTTATTGACTCACAAATTGTTGATTAATCATTGATGTTTATTAATGACTTTTGCACAGTTTTTTTTTATAAGATATGTCAAAAACTGTATTGTAATTTATGGCTGTGGTTTCTGTTTACACAGCTGACCATTCACAACATCACATAGTGCAAACTTCCTTCCAAAGATTAATATCATTTCTAAACATCTGTAAAATCATGCTCGTTCTTCTTTCACTCGTACATTTCTCATGTCTATATACACTTCACACTCTCTGATCCAGTGAAACTTTACTTTATTCATGTCACTCAAAGTAGACTGAATCAATAGGTTGAAAAGCAAAAATGTTGGTTGAATTCACTGGGTTTAAACATGGAAATCTGTCTTTGATTGCCATATATCTTTCTCAAATGCTGAAGTAAGGTGTCAATAAAGTAAAATTTCACTGTCATTTGGAAATTTCAATTTCTAAACACACATACAGAAACTTAATAATACTAGTTTAAAATTTCAACTGTTGCATAATGCTATTTGCATTTCCTCTCAAGTGTCTTGGAAAACACATACTTAGTATACTGTAACAAACATTACACCAGCAGTAGTTCTGTCTGTGATATATAAAGCTATTTCAGGTACATGACAAACTAAATATCATAATTCTATTGTGTTATCATATTCTTTTGTTCTTCAATACATATAAACAAACAGAGAATCATTTTGGTGGGAAAACTAAATCTGGGATGAAAGCATTAACACTAATAACAGGATTTGATCTTTAAATTTTCTAAAAATCAGGGAACCTCAAAATTGGCATTTTCCTAGTAAACGGGCTAACTCATTACGGTAGACAGAAGGTGAAAGGGTTAATGGGTTTCCATTGGGAGAATTGGGAGGGTTGACATCATGGAGTTTTTAAAAAAAAATAAAAAACACATTCACAATTATCTAAATCAAGTGGAACCACTTACAAGTTGCGGGAAAAACTGTGAGAGAGAAAGTGAATAAAGAAAAATGGGTCAAAATACTATCAGACACAGGCGGCTTGAAATCTCATAACATCAGAAATGCATCATGGGTAAAGTCATGTGACACATGCAGATAGTATGGCAAGGTGAAAGAGTGCAACAAACATTTCTGCAAAGAGGACATTATGCTAATGATAAAAACAATGTACCAATCGTTGTCGAAGTTGTTTGAGTGCTGTTTCCTGAGTAAGCATGTAAAAATTATCACAAAACAAACGTCATTTCAACCATACATGACAACCAACCGTAACCATAGCAACTACTTTTGAGATTGCAGCCACTTCAAAAATGTCAAAAAGCTAGCATGTTCAGCTGTCAGATTTGAGAATGAAGATTTTTTTACTGTATTCAGGGGGATAGTAACAAGCTTATACAGCCTCTACACTCACGACAAGGTCATTTCTACATTTTATCATAAAATCAGTCATCCATATTAGGCATGGTTGACTGATTTTGTAACATTTGACCTTGATCAGAAGAAGCTATAATTCAGCTTGACCTATTTCCTGGAGACAGAAGTTATTTCCCAAAATGAAATAATTGCAACCTAGCACATTCAAGGTTGCAAGGTTTCGAAAGCATCTAATAATTTTGATATCCAATGAAAAACTAACTACACATATCAATCATTCCATTGACACGCCCATGCAATAAAAACACCACTGGGCGGAGCCAACGATTCATTCAGTGCACTACAACTACAGTGTGAACATATCCTAATACACAAATATACACCCTAATATCACAACCCAATACACTGATATCACCAAAATACACTGATATCACAACCCAATACACTGATATCACACCCCAATACACTGATATCACACCCCAATACACTGATATCACACCCCAATACACTGATATCACCCCCCAATACACTGATATCACCCCAATACACTGATATCACAGCCCAATACACTGATATCATACCAATACACTGATATCACCCCAATACACTGATATCACCCCAATACACTGATATCACACCCCAATACACTGATATCACACCCCAATACACTGATATCACACCAATACACTGATATCACACCCAAATACACTGATATCACCCCAATACACTGATATCACCCCAATACACTGATATCACCCCCCAATACACTGATATCACACCCCAATACACTGATATTACACCCCAATACACTGATATTACACCCCAATACACTGATATCACCCCAATACACTGATATCACCCCAATACACTGATATCACCCCCCCCAATACACTGATATCAACCCAATACACTGATATCACCCCCAATACACTGATATCACCCCCAATACACTGATATCACACCCAAATACACTGATATCACACCCAAATACACTGATATCACACCCCAATACACTGATATCACCCGAATACACTGATATCACACCCCAATACACTGATATCACCCGAATACACTGATATCACACCCCAATACACTGATATCACACCCAAATACACTGATATCACACCCCAATACACTGATATCACCCGAATACACTGATATCACACCCCAATACACTGATATCACCCGAATACACTGATATCACACCCCAATACACTGATATCACACCCCAATACACTGATATCACCCCAATACACTGATATCACACCCCAATACACTGATATCACCCCAATACACTGATATCACCCCCCCAATACACTGATATCACCCCAATACACTGATATCACACCAATACACTGATACCACACCCCAATACACTGATATCACACCCCAATACACTGATATCACACCCCAATACACTGATATCACCCCAATACACTGATATCACACCCCAATACACTGATATCACACCCCAATACACTGATATCACACCCCAATACACTGATAGCACACCCCAATACACTGATATCACCCCAATACACTGATATCACACCCCAATACACTGATATCACCCCAATACACTGATATCACACCCAAATACACTGATATCACACCAATACACTGATATCACACCCCAATACACTGATATCACCCCAATACACTGATATCACACCCCAATACACTGATATCACCCCAATACACTGATATCACCCCAATACACTGATATCACACCCCAATACACTGATATCACCCCAATACACTGATATCCCCCCAATACACTGATATCACACCCCAATACACTGATATCACACCCCAATACACTGATATTACACCCCAATACACTGATATTACACCCCAATACACTGATATTACACCCCAATACACTGATATCACACCCCAATACACTGATATCACACCCCAATACACTGATATTACACCCCAATACACTGATATCACACCCCAATACACTGATATCACACCCCAATACACTGATATCACCCCAATACACTGATATCACCCCCAATACACTGATATCACACCCCAATACACTGATATCAATATCACACCCCAATACACTGATATCACACCCCAATACACTGATATCACACCCCAATACACTGATATCAATATCACACCCCAAAACACTGATACCACACCCCAATACACTGATATCACCCCAATACACTGATATCACACCCCAATACACTGATATCAATATCACACCCCAATACACTGATATCACACCCCAATACACTGATATCACCCCCCAATACACTGATATCACACCCCAATACACTGATATCACACCCCAATACACTGATATCACACCCCAATACACTGATATTACACCCCGATACACTGATATCACACCCCAATACACTGATATCAATATCACACCCCAATACACTGATATTACACCCCAATACACTGATATCACACCCCAATACACTGATATCACCCCCCAATACACTGATATCAATATCACACCCCAATACACTGATATCACACCCCGATACACTACCACTACGTCAACAGTGCTCGAGAATGAAACAAGCTTGCCAAAGTGAATTGAGGACATGATGATTAAGGCACATTACTTCTTGTTTTGTTTTCATGAATTGTTTTGTTTTATAAAAGTTAAATTTTCCACAAAATTACAAAAGTTGTTAATATTATTTCTGCGGTTAAGAAAGATTCCAGCTCGGATTTTGATCGATTTCGCTGTGTTTGCTTTTATTTTACAAATGTTTCTAAGGTTCTAAATTTGACTAACATAATGTAAATCTAGCTTTATTCAAACACACAATTTGTTGATATTGATGTTGTTAAGAGCCAGAAGTTGCTATCTTCTAAGGCTTCACCAAGCTCAGGCTCATCTGGTGCATGTACATGTCATTTAAACATTGTGTATCTGTTTTGAATGCATGCATCCATGAACTTTGATTTGGTTATGTCGAAGCATATTTACACACTGTCTATTTCATCAAGTGACTGTCTTTAGGTGTCTAAAAGTACATATCTTATTGATGTCCTAGTGTCATGAATGTGTCTTAATGTCTGTTAAGAAATTTCAAATTTGTATGTGTCCAAGTGTCTTATATGTGTATAAGTATCTATAAAAGTGTCAATCTTGCATGTGTCCCATGTGTCAATCTTGCATGCATCCAAGTGTCAATCTTGCATGTGTTCATGTGTCAATCTTGCATGAGTCCAAGTGTCAATCTTGCATGTGTCCATGTGTCAATCTTGCATGCGTCCAAGTGTCAATCTTGCATGTGTTCATGTGTCAATCTTGCATGCGTCCAAGTGTCAATCTTGCATGTGTCCATGTGTCAATCTTGCATGTGTCCATGTGTCAATCTTGCATGAGTCCAAGTGTCAATCTTGCATGTGTTCATGTGTCAATCTTGCATGTGTCCATGTGTCAATCTTGCATGAGTCCAAGTGTCAATCTTGCATGCGTCCAAGTGTCAATCTTGCATGCATCCAAGTGTCAATCTTGCATGTGTCCATGTGTCAATCTTGCATGCATCCAAGTGTCAATCTTGCATGTGTCCATGTGTCAATCTTGCATGTGTCCAAGTGTCCATCTTGAATATGTTCAAGCATGAATTTTGAATGTTTTCAAGTATCTTTAAAAATCTTAATCCTGTATGGGTCCAAATATCTTTATTAATATGCCAATTTTGTATCAATCTGTCAGTTTTGTATGTGACCAAATGTCTTGCATTGTTATGTTTTTGAAGTTTATAAGGAAAAAAAGTGCATTATTCAAAAAGCCTGACATGATATCTATAGAAAAAAGCGCTTCGATACAAAAGCTGAAAAAAAATGAAAGTTTATAAGTGGTTTGTTTTAAAAAAGCAGAAATAAATGTTTGAGACATACGGCCAACAGGAACACACACGATATATAGTCAACATGGTTATAGACACATACAGCCTTAACCCTTTCACCATCTCAGGGGCAGGGAATTACAATGAGTTATCTCCCTTATCCAAATACCGTAATAATGTAACAATTCACTTACAACACACCGTGCCTACGCTATCAACTGTTAAGAAAGAACATCACACATATAAGAGCAGTGTTACTCGACACACAGTATATCGTGTATCGTAATATCATTATGGCAAAACTAACGTCTCCTCTCTGTATACAAGTAAGAACAATGGTTTTCCTTACCAAAATTCTATCTGACCAAAAAAACAGCATATTTACATTAAGACGTTAAATATTGCTTTTGCATTAAAGAATCATATCAAATTTTTGTATGAATATATTTTTTAACAAATTTCAAATTTTCATTGATATAACATTTATATTGTATAATTATTACTGAATTAAATTTAGAAGAAAAGGTTGAAAGATCACATTATCTATAAGCCTACTTTAATTGAAATTCTAGCCATGCAAATACATATGGAAGTTGATGGCAAGGCAGACTTAGCATATATCATCTGTAATATCTTGTACCGTGTATAAATCGTAGATTTCGCACACATCAAATATGAAAACTACGAATTTCAAGATGATGTGCAAATGTCAAGCTTTATCTAAAAATAATTTCCAGACAAACATGTACACATCAAATCATTGTTTGGAAAACAGAATGGCTGCAAAAAAAAAAAAAATTAATAAAAAAATTCAAGTTCTAGGCTGCATAAAAAACAACAACTACATTTCTCTACCATGCTTGTTAAAATATGTTAACTGTTACGGCGCAAATCATTTAAAACATTTTGTGACACACAACAACACAAGTTTAAAATCTACTGAGAAAACATCTACCAAAAGGCCTAGTAATGCTCACCTCGTTGTTTACATTATAGTACAATATGTATTGCTTTTGTTTACTTTTAAAAGTAATAATTTCACTTAAAAAGTGTAAGAGTTTGGTTTTTTAGATATGGCCTCAATTCACTTTAAGAAACTCTTTCCTGTTCCCTAATTAAAATCTTCCACCAAAAGAAAGGGCTGAGGAAATGACCCCCCATGTTATTTTGAAATCTAGATGTCTGTTTTCATACATGTTAAACTTTCACCCAGAGGGGGCTACATTTATTATTGGTTCAAAGGTCATCGTTTACTAATGATATGCCTCATTTCCAGTTCAAAGGTCATAGCTAGCAAATTATATAGCTTAATTCAAAGTTTTTTTTTTTCAGTATTTAATTGACTTTGACAATCCCTAGTGACTTCATTCTCTAGGGAACTCATTTTATGAATTTCATACTTAGTTGATTTTTATGCAAATCATATATCTTTATAAATATTCACTCTTTTTTTAGCCAAAATGATGCAGGTGAATGCACTAAATGAAAAAAAGTCAAATCGGTGAAGGAATGATTTTGTATTAGTGAAATAAAGCCACTGAATTAGAAAACATTTAATTTCCATGATGACTAACCATGGTGGTATTTCAATAAATTCTTTTTTAATTTGTTCATTGAACAGAATTATTCATGATATAGTAATTTTGTGACATTCAGTTGCCATAGCAGAAATAAATGGCATTTAGAAATGTTGAAGTTCATTATTTCAATTTAAATAAACATCTGAGTTTAAAAGTTTAAACATCAAAAAAGGAAAATAGGTTGAAATTGTTTTTTTCAAGAAAGAAAAAGTAAACATTTATCTAACTTTTAATTTGTTTTTTTTTTCCTAACATTTACACACATATAAAATTCATTTGTTAAAAAAGTATTCTTAAACCTACGAAATGAAAGTGATTATAGTTATTGAAAATTTGTTACTTACTCATACTAACAAAAAGTAAGGGTTTCAGCGGTTTCCTTGGTACTACATAATGTCAAATTTCTGAAAGGTTATAAGTCCAAAAAACGCTGTGATTGACGAAAAGATGGCGTGTGGGGATTGGCTTAGGTAGGTGGATGTTAAAATGGTGAGATGACAGCAGTTTGTGGTGCGGGATTGTCCAGGTCATACATACCAAGTGTTCGCGCCTGGACTGTTTCGCTGTAGGTTCCGTCACCGTATTGGTTGCGAGCGAGTACTTTCATCTGGTAGAGGGAGTCAGGCTGAAGCATGTAGATGGTAAAACTTGTAGCGTTTTGAGGTTCAACGCGCATCTGTTGCCACTGTGAGGTCTGCCCTGTCATACTGTTGACCGTTCGGTACCTGAAACAAAATTACGTAATTAGTATGTGTAGACTTTTATTTCGAAAATAATTATTTGTGCTTTTATGGCCAAAATATGAATAATCTTAAACAACAAATTTTCTTTATGAAATCTTAAAGCAATAGTAAATATCATTATCATACGGAGAAGAATAATGACATTGCATCACTATTTTTGACATCATGTCAATATGACATCACATCACTATGACATCACATCACTATGACACCATGTCACTATGACATCACATCACTATGACATCACATAACTATGACATCACGTCAATATGACATCACATCACTATGACATCACATCACTATGACATCATGTCAATATGACATCACATCACTATGACATTATGTCACTATGACATCACATCACTATGACATTATGTCACTATGACATTACATCACTGACATCACATCACTATGACGTCACATCACTATGACATTACATCACTGACATCACATCACTATGACGTCACATCACTATGACGTCACATCACTATGACATCACATCACTATGACATCACATCACTATGACATCACATCACTATGACATTATGTCACTATGACATTACATCACTGACATCACATCACTATGACGTCACATCACTATGACACCATGTCACTATGACATCACATCACTATGACATCACATCACTATGACGTCACATCACTATGACATTATGTCACTATGACATTACATCACTGACATCACATCACTATGACGTCACATCACTATGACATCACAGCACTATGACACCATGTCACTATGACATCACATCACTATGACATCACATCACTATGACATCACATCACTATGACAATGTCCCATGAGCAATGTTTTCTAGTCGTTCTCATCTCAATTCTTTGATTTGAATAGTGACCAGTTCTAGATATCGTTACATCCTGACTTCTGCAGTATTAAAACACCCGATATCGTAACCATGGTAACCATGAGATCTACCAAACTCTCTAATGCTGCCTATAGAATGTTATTTTTAAGGAGATTTTACTGTTTACATTTTCATAGATAAATTAGAATAAGGAATGTATTTTCTGTTCATAATTAAAAAAAAAAAAAAAACTGTTTTGCTTTAGTAAAAGTGAAAAAATTTGAACCAATATCAAAAAAAAGTTTTATAATAGTAAATAAATGTATACTGATGATGCAGTTTACCGTTAATAAAAACATATATATTGTAGATATGTTACAACTGGTTTTAATTCTGGAAATTAATATTTTTTCTCAAAAATATCCAAATCATAAAAAATATTGCTGTATCATGCTATGCTGAGTTTCTGAGGGACCATGTCCCAATCACACAGAAACAATAACATAACAAGTATCTAAAGCAAAGCTACCTTCAACACTTTGAAGTCTCAGTCAGATCAATTTCATCAGAATTCAAATAATGATATCATTTCTTTTTTTTCAGATGCAACAAGTTTTTAATTAATTAGACAGTAAATGAAGTGATCCGCGAAGTCTGCACCTGAGATGAAAAGATTGTGTTTTATTGAAGTTGGTGGATGAGGAGAGAAACCATCATTGATAAAATCCCAATACACATTAAAGCAGGTTCATGTTATAAATTCTTATCACACAATTCACTTTGTTATACCTTTTACATTGTCAGAATTGATAAAACAGATAATGTTGTTTGTTTGGCCTTTAATATGAAAACGGTTAAAAGCAGATAATTTGGTTTGTTTGGCCTTTAATATGAGGACACTAAAAGCAGATAATTTGGTTTGTTTGGCCTTTAATATGAGGACACTAAAAGCAGATAATTTGGTTTGTTTGGCCTTTAATATGAGGACACTAAAAGCAGATAATTTGGTTTGTTTGCCTTTAATATGAGGACACTAAAAGCAGACATATTTTGGTTCTTTGTTTTATATATTGTCAGAATTGCCAAAAACAGACTATTTTGTTTCTTTGGCCTTTAATATGAAGATGGCTAAAAGCAGATAATTTGGTTTGTTTGGCCTTTCATATGAGGACACTAAAAGTAGACATATTTTGGTTCTTTGTTCTATAAATTATCAGAATAACCAAAACCAGAAAATTATGTTTGTTTGGCCTGTATCGTGTGGACTATTAAAACAATCAATTTTGTTTGTTTAGTTTTTTTGTGAGGATTGCTAAAAGCAAAGAATTTCATTAGTCTGGCTCGACTGATAGAGGTTGTGTGATCAGTCATGCGTAAAATTCATCTGTCACTTATCTACATAGAGGTGATGGAGTTTACATATAGGTAGAAACAACGAAGTAAGACCTAATAACAAGATGACGATGCAAACGCATATTATAAATCGATACAGGGATGTAATATAGACAGAAGGGACGATGAATCTGCCAATTTTTTTCTCATGTTTATAAAACCATTTATCCTGCAACTGCCAACGCATTGCCGGAATACACCCACCGTATATATTTTTGCTGTATACGGCAGTGACGGAAAACAGCTGTATTTTGGAATCTTAGCACGTGCGTCAATTCAACTGACCTACTTCAAAGTGAAACAACGTTTAAAAGGCGAACATATTTCTGTAATTTTTGACACCGTTTCACTTAAAAATGATAATGTTTGATGATTATTTTTTTATTGTTGCAAGATAAATAGAAAACATGGTCAGTGTCTTAAAACATAAGCTGTATTTTTGGCTCCGGACAGAAAGACAAAAGTGGCTCGACAAGGCTCGCCACTTTTGTCTTTCTTTACCCTCGCCAAAATACAGCTTATATTTCAAGACACTGACCATGTATTCTCTATGTATCAACCTTATCAAAAGGCTATAATTGTAAACAATGTGTCACTGTGGGTAGATTTAATTGGAGATCGGTACCATATGAAGTAGTATTGGGGACTTCCTCCATTGTAGGCGGGGATCCATCGTAGCGTGGCCTCAAACCACTTGGTAGAGACTGTAACATTGTAAGGCGCATGTGGTGTTGTCACTGGAACGAGAGACATCAATAAAGGTAACTCAAACTTGAAATCGTAACTCAAACAGGATATCGTAACTAACACAAGATATCGTAAATCAAACAGGATATCGTAACTAACACTTGAAATCGTAACTAAAACTTGAAATCGTAACTCAAACAGGATTTCGTAACAAAAACTTGAAATCGTAACTTAAACAAGATATTGTAACTCCAAAAAGATATCGTAACTCCAAAAAGATATTGTAACTTCAAAAAGTCCAAAAAGATATTGTAACTCCAAAAAGATATCTTAACTCACACAAGATATCGTAACTCACACAGATATTGTTACTCAAACAGGATATCGTAACTAATACAAGATATTGTAGCTAACACAGGATATCTTAACTCACACAAGATATCGTAACTAACACAAGATATCGTAACTAACACAAAATATCGTAACTAACACAAGATATCGTAACTTACACAAGATATCGTAACTTACACAAGATATCGTAATTCAAACAAGATATCATAACCAAACAAGTTATGGTAGAAATATTGTAACATACACAAGGGGTCATAACTCAATAGATATAGTGACTTGTAATTACATACTTTGTACAATTAATTCAGCTGATGTGACCCAGATACATACTTTGTATAATTAATTCAGTAGATATGACCCAGATACATACTTTGTACAATTAATTCAGTAGATTTGACCAAGATACATACTTTGTACAATTAATATAGTTTATTTGACCCAGATACATACTTTGTACAATTAATTCAGTAGATATGACCCAGATACATACTTTGTACAATTAATATAGTTTATTTGACCCAGATACATACTTTGTACAATTAATTCAGTAGATATGACCCACATACATACTTTGTACAATCAATTCAGTTGATATGACCCAGATACATACTTTGTACAATTAATTCAGTTTATTTGACCCAGATACACACTTTGTACAATTAATTCAGTAGATATGACCCAGATACATACTTTGTACAATTAATTCAGTTTATTTGACCCAGATACATACTTTGTACAATTAATTCAGTAGATATGACCCAGATACATACTTTGTACAATTAATTCAGTAGATATGACCCAGATACATACTTTGTACAATTAATTCCGTAGATATGACCCAGATACATACTTTGTACAATTTATTCAGTAGATATGACCCAGATACATACTTTGTACAATTAATATAGTTTATTTGACCCAGATACATACTTTGTACAATTAATATAGTTTATTTGACCCAGATACATACTTTGTACAATTAATTCAGTAGATATGACCCAGATACATACTTTGTACAATTAATTCAGTTGATATGACCCAGATACATACTTTGTACAATTAATTCAGTAGATATGACCCAGATACATTCTTTGTACAATTAATTCAGTTTATTTGACCCAGATACATACTTTGTACAATTAATTCAGTAGATATGACCCAGATACATACTTTGTACAATTAATTCAGTAGATATGACCCAGATACATACTTTGTACAATTAATATAGTTTATTTGACCCAGATTCACACTTTGTACAATTAATTCAGTAGATATGACCCAGATACATACTTTGTACAATTAATTCAGTAGATATGACCCAGATACATACTTTGTACAATTAATTCAGTAGATATGACCATTCGGGCAACTGAATTTTCTGCCTCGCACTCATATCTTCCATGGTCCTCTTTGACAAGGTCCTTTATAGTGAGATTGCCCCCGATTAGCTGGAATCGAGGGCCGAAGATGATCTGTCCCCCGACTTTTCGCCAGTGTATATTTGGGGTGGGCGAACCCGTGGCTGCACATGGAAACATAACATCGTCTCCTGGGATCTGAATGTAGCGTTCCAATGGCCGAACAGTAAATTGAGGTGGATCTGTAAAATGATCAGTATTGTATTAATTGTCATGGCTTTGTAATGTTTCAATGAAACATGATAAGTATATTTTCAGAAATTATACAGCATGACAAGAAAACTCTCTTTATTTCTATGGAAATTTACTGCAATCCTGAAAATAATTGCCTGTTGCCTTATTTTATTGGGTTTGTCAACCAGTGAACAGTGACTGGGAGTCCCTTTAAGGCTGAATGTCTGCGTAGTAGCTGGTGGCTACCTCACTAACAACCTATGAGATGCCTCTAAAACATGGCATCCAGAGTTATTGGGAAAAGGTATCTTTCACAATTTTCATCCAAATTATAATCTGCTTAGCAAAGTTCGTAATTTCTCTCAAAAAAAAAAAAAAAATAAGAAAAAAAAAAATTATAATATAACAAAACAGCCTGTCTGCCTCAATCTATGGGCGACCATAGAACTAACCTCTGAACTGACACCTGGACGAGCTTTAGATGTCTCTCCACTGCCGAGGGGACTAACGGGCTGGCAGCTGTAACTTCCTTCATCGGATTTCCTCACATTGTATATAAGTAACGTGCCATTGGCTAATAGGGTAATCCGATCAGGGTGCACGGCCACCATAAAGTTATTTTTAGTCCAAATATACTCGCTGACCGCGGGATTAGCTTCCACTGGACAGTCCAGCTGTGCTTGGAGGCCAAGTGCCCAAGTGACAACACTCGGCATAGAGAGTACCTTGGGCAGATCTACAAAAAAAAAAAAATAAATAATAAAAAAGGCGGATAATAATATTACTCCTCAAATAAGCTTAGTCTGTAGAGTAAAATTCACTATTACAGTTTGGTGAGGGAGGGGGCTTATTTGTGAACAACTTTAATCTTCTATTGTAAAACTGAATATTCTGCAAAAATGAAAAAGGGGCGAATTTGCAGATAAATCTGGTAATATCTAAAAAAATATATAACAGGTATGTGTTTTCATCCTGGTAGTTAGATCTTACATCATCAATTTTGGTATATTCCTGTTAGAAAATTATGTCACACCTCTAACGAGGTCTGCCAATCATAGACTTACATGTGACATTCAGGTAAGCTGGAGCCTCCGGGTCTCTCCCCACACCATTTGTCGGCCGACAGATATACCAGCCCATATCGTCCTTCTCCACGGGAGAAATGACAAGGTCGCCGGTGCTCTTGATTTGGATCCTTCCCTTAATGTAAGCTCGCATAGTAACCACATCCTGATTTTTGAAAAACCAGTGGTACGTGATGTTTGTGGGGAAAGCGTCGGCTCCACAGGTGAATACGATTCTCTGACCAGCGATGGCGGTCGTGTTGACTGGTGCTGTCAGAATATAGGCTGCTCCTGCAAAATTAAAGATTTTCACTTAAGTATACATAATACAGGTAATTTTACCCTGCATAAACCCAAAAGAGTTCCAAAAAGTTACAGTTCGCTCCGACAAGTATAGAGGATGCTCTCTTCAAAAGAATACAAGTAGTCTTACCCCACATCAACCCAAAAGAGTTCCAAAAAGATAGAGCATGCTCCCACTGCCACGGAGGATGCTCTCTAAAAAAATATGACTATCACTAGAGTGGATCATAAGAACAGCAGGATTCTGCTTGTCATTGGTCAGTGTGTCGAGCATGTTTGTTTTTGTTTAACGTCCTATTAACAGCCAGGGTCATTTAAGGATGTGCCAGGTTTGAAGGTGGAGGAAAGCCGGAGTACCTGGAGAAAAACCACCGGCCTACGGTCAGTACCTGGCAACTGCCCCACGTAGGTTTCGAACTCGCAACCCAGAGGTGGAGGGCTAGTGTTAAAGTGTCGGGACACCTTAACCACTTCGCCACTGCGGCCCGTGTCGAGCAGCTCATCTATAGCCTGACATACTATGAATGGAAATTTTAGCATTGTTTTAATCCAATCAAATCTACGGGTGGCACAAATCTACATCACTATCTATGCATTCTATAGAAATGATCACCGATTTGTTAAAAAAATTCAAGGTCAAAATTAGTTCAATTCATACATTTCATCAAATTCATGATGACCCTCCACAAAATATTCATGGTTTACGATACTTGTATTGTTTATTTTACACCAATTTCAAAACAAGTTATACCAACTTATATTAAACACTCCTGTTGGCCCAGATTGAAGTGTACAAGAGGGTCTTACAGACGGAGGAAACCGAAGTACCCAGAGAAACACACGTGGTCGGGCAGGCTATACCCCAAACATTTTTCGTACTATCAGAAAATCAAACCCCGGCCCCCAAGGTGAAAGATAAATGTGTTACCACTGTGCCACCCGACCATGTATGGTACCAATTGAATACTACAGCACTGCTCTCAGCTCTAATACCAAAATCAAATGATATCGTACTCCACTACAATTGGTTTATTTTGTTTAACGTCATATTAACAGCCAGGGTCATTTAAGGACGTGCCAGGTTTTGGAGGCGGAGGAAAGCCGGAGTACCCGGAGAAAAACCACCAACCTACTGTCAGTACCAGGCAACTGCCCCACGTGGGTTTCGAACTTGCGACCCAGAGGTGGAGGGCTAGTGTTAAAGTATCGGGACATCTAAGTATTCCCTCGACCAGTGTCCACAGCCACCTCCAATAGGCAAAGTCAAGCAACAGGAGTGTAAATATCTCAAAGACATTATCATGCTCAAGGATGCACAACTGCAATACTATAACCCAATGACCTAATACTGTAAATCACTTAAATTTCGCGTGGGATTTATTTTCGCGTTAATTCGCGAGGAGAGTCAAACGCAAATTCAAATCCCTCGCGAATATTTATATAAAAATGACAAGAATAAGTGGCGTCCATTTTGTATCTACCGTAATCTTTAGTTGGTGAACAGACATCGCCGTTAAAGTTATAATAGAATGATAAATGATATACTTATAGATCAGATTGTAATTTCATATCACAAAACACTACCATATGAACGGGCGTGTCAAGCTTTATTTACATTGAAAACAACTCACTTCACTCTCCACATGGAAATATCGCCAACTTCATTCGCGAATTTAAAGTCATTTTGAGATCAGAATTCGCGAAATTATGTATTTGCGAATCAGTCGAATGAGGTGAGTTCGTGAAATTAAGTACTCGCGAAATATAAGTGATTTACAGTAATCATTGGGGTAAAATGCTATTAACTGCATGTATTCAATGTCAGCCTGTTTCTAACTCGGGTCGAAGTTTAAATGTCTAAATGAACTGTAAAATACAGGTACTAGCTAGGGTAAATGAAATAAGTAACGGTTATGACCTGTACTTAAATGCTTTGTCTGAATTTCAGAATTAAGCCAGTGGTACATGGCTCTAAGGACAGCAAGATGATTATCTGTTAACATATATTTAATAAAAGATCCGCAGTCTACAAACTCTAAGGTCAAATTCTAATAAAATAATGTTTTAATCCTACAAACATCAATATGTATCTCATAAAATAAAGTTTTATTCCTATATACATCAATGTATCCCATAAAATAAGTTTTTAATCCAATATAAATTAAAGTTTAATGTTATAGAAGACATGTTGCATGTTTTAATTTTTCATTTCGTTAACATGGATGACATACAGCCAGGAGGCCACTCAATGCCTTCCTTAGTATATTAGGTTCGTCACTCTTCTAAAATTCTCCTGGAGTAAAAATTTTAATAAATTCATTACTCAGTCAGTAGTGTGCTGTGCACTGCAAAACCGGACTTATATAATGTACTTTTACTACGTAACACAAACATATAATGGTTTTCTATATTTTGGAGTTTCAGCTCTCGGTTCCGAACCTAAATTCATTACTAGACATGGAAAACGACAAGTAGGATATTTCCCTAGCTTGGCTCAGAAACCTATGCTGTATGCAAATTTCTGTTTTCATAGCTAATAGGTACTCTATAGGATAAGCACCGACATAGACAGTGCTCAAAAGCAAGGTTTGGTCTCTGCCAAGAGTTTTGTTCCCGAGCAGACGGCCGAGACGATTACTTCCTGTTTAGCAGACGTGAAAAAAATCTGAATCCCATTCCAGATGATAGAATCGACATGATATTTTCTTTGTTGCTTAAGGATCGATAAAAGAAGTCAGATTTCATTGGACAAAGTCAACATGGAAGTTTATTTTTTGGTGACTGTTAATAGATAAAGGGGGATAACTCAGACCAAAAGTCTAAAGATCATGTGTAACCTTAACAGTACTTCAGACCCTGTTTTTATCCATTTAAAAAAAAAATGAAGCCCATAAAATATCATTAAATTATCAGACAACAGCTACTACAAACTTTCTTTCGTAGCAATAAACTTTTGAGAATGCAAACAAAATAAAGAATACCCATAATGAAAACCCAATGTTACAGAAATTACAGTTAAAATATATCTGACATTGCTTTGTCTCCCCTAAATAACCTCCCACACACTGATGTCTCCCCTAGATAACCTCCCACACACTGATGTCTCCAATAAATAACCTCACATACACACTGATGTCTCCCCTAGATAACCTCCCACACACTGATGTCTCCCCTAAATAACCCCACATACACACTGATGTCTCCCCTAAATAACCTTACATACACACTGATGTCTCCCCTAAATAACCTTACATACACACTGATGTCTCCCCTAAATAACCTCACATACACACTGATGTCTCCCCTAAATAACCATACACACTGATGTCTCCCCTAAATAACCTCACACACACAATGATGTCTCCCCTAAATAACCTTACATACACACTGATGTCTCCCCTAAATAACCTCACATACACACTGATGTCTCCCCTAAATAACCTCACATACACACTGATGTCTCCCCTAAATAACCTCACATACACACTGATGTCTCCCCTAAATAACCTCCCACACACTGATGTCTCCCCTAAATAACCTTACACACTGATGTCTCCCCTAAATAACCTTACATACACACTGATGTCTCCCCTAAATAACCTTACATACACACTGATGTCTCCCCTAAATAACCTTACATACACACTGATGTCTCCCCTAAATAACCTTACATACACACTGATGTCTCCCCTAAATAACCTCCACACACACTGATGTCTCCCCTAAATAACCTTACACACTGATGTCTCCCCTAAATAACCTTACATACACACTGATGTCTCCCCTAAATAACCTTACATACACACTGATGTCTCCCCTAAATAACCTTACACACTGATGTCTCCCCTAAATAACCTTACATACACACTGATGTCTCCCCTAAATAACCCTACATACACACTGATGTCTCCCCTAAATAACCTCCCACACACTGATGTCTCCCCTAAATAACCTCCCACACACTGATGTCTCCCCTAAATAACCTTACATACACACTGATGTCTCCCCTAAATAACCTTACATACACACTGATGTCTCCCCTAAATAACCTTACATACACACTGATGTCTCCCCTAAATAACCCCACATACACACTGATGTCTCCCCTAAATAACCCCACATACACACTGATGTCTCCCCTAAATAACCTTACACACTGATGTCTCCCCTAAATAACCTTACACACACACTGATGTCTCCCCTAAATAACCTTACATACACACTGATGTCTCCCCTAAATAACCTTACATACACACTGATGTCTCCCCTAAATAACCCCACATACACACTGATGTCTCCCCTAAATACACCTCACATACCACACTGATGTCTCCCCCTAAATAACTCACATACACACTGATGTCTCCCCTAAATAACCCCACATACACACTGATGTCTCCCCTAAATAACCCCACATACACACTGATGTCTCCCCTAAATAACCTTACACACTGATGTCTCCCCTAAATAACCTTACATACACACTGATGTCTCCCCTAAATAACCTTACACACTGATGTCTCCCCTAAATAACCTTACACACTGATGTCTCCCCTAAATAACCTTACATACACACTGATGTCTCCCCTAAATAACTTCACATACACACTGATGTCTCCCCTAAATAACCTCACATACACACTGATGTCTCCCCTAAATAACCTTACACACACTGATGTCTCCCCTAAATAACCTTACACACTGATGTCTCCCCTAAATAACCTTACATACACACTGATGTCTCCCCTAAATAACCTTACACACTGATGTCTCCCCTAAATAACCTTACATACACACTGATGTCTCCCCTAAATAACCTCCCACACACTGATGTCTCCCCTAAATAACCTTACATACACATTGATGTCTCCCCTAAATAACCTCACAACACACTGATGTCTCCCCTAAATAACCTCCCACACACTGATGTCTCCCCTAAATAACCTCCCACACACTGATGTCTCCCCTAAATAACCTCACATACACACTGATGTCTCCCCTAAATAACCTTACATACACACTGATGTCTCCCCTAAATAACCTCACATACACACTGATGTCTCCCCTAAATAACCTCACATACACACTGATGTCTCCCCTAAATAACCTCACATACACACTGATGTCTCCCCTAAATAACCTCACATACACACTGATGTCTCCCCTAAATAACCTCACATACACACTGATATCTCCCCTAAATAACCTCACATACACACTGATGTCTCCCCTAAATAACCATACACACTGATGTCTCCCCTAAATAACCTCACACACACACTGATGTCTCCCCTAAATAACCTTACACACTGATGTCTCCCCTAAATAACCTCACATACACACTGATGTCTCCCCTAAATAACCTCACATACACACTGATGTCTCCCCTAAATAACCTTACACACACTGATGTCTCCCCTAAATAACCTTACACACACTGATGTCTCCCCTAAATAACCTTACACACTGATGTCTCCCCTAAATAACCTTACATACACACTGATGTCTCCCCTAAATAACCTCCCACACACTGATGTCTCCCCTAAATAACCTCCCACACACTGATGTCTCCCCTAAATAACCTTATACACTGATGTCTCCCCTAAATAACCTCACATACACACTGATGTATCCCCTAAATAACTCACACGACTTGGTATACACCCAATATTTCTGTCAAATATTTTATAGCAGCTAGCTGTGAATCCAATGCATTGATAACCTTAAATTATTTATGTTCAATTTCCTTAAAAAAGTCTATTTTTCAAAATCAATGCATAATCAAGATATTTTGTTTCATTCGGCAGATAAAAGAGGTCGTGTTGTTATATATATTTACAAAGTTTTGGTTTTATACATCCGAACTGTTGAAATGGACACCCTATGTTCAATTGTCAGTATTTCTAAGTCGTTTAATTTACATTTCAATTGTAGGAAACAATATTATGCAATAAAAAATTGCACAATGCAAAAAAAAATCATGGATTGTCAATATTCTGAAACTCAGTAACATCATTTGTACAATATAAAAAAAAAACAAAACAAAATTGAGCAAAGAAAATTCTAATCAGGCAATATTCTTGATTGTAACGTACGACTGGAAACCATGCAATCCGGATAATAAAAATGGAAAAGAGCATATCACCATTTGTCAATACTACGGAATGGGTGGTATCACTTATACAAACATAAAGCAGATGATTTTAGGAGTATTCAGATCAATCGATATAAGCTTTATAGAAATGTAAACATGTCCACAGAAATTCCCTAACCCTGGCTATAAAAGTGTAAAAAGAGTCTTTTATCGAAGTGTTTTTGTCCGTATTAGAATGCGGATCAGCTTTACCAGTCAGCCAGTACAATAGGGAACGGAGAGATCGCAGGCTCCGTCTCCCACCAAGTCAAATGTTTCATCGAGATGTAGGGTTAGGTATAGATGACGGAGGGAAGATTAGAGACCTCCAATAAATACTTCGACATGAGAACAATACCGGAGTGATATGGCCTGATACCAAGTGTGGAGCTGTGAAGGGATACATTAAAGTACAGATCTGTTGCCATCATTATTGAATATTCCGTAAAGTGCAGGAATTCCAACAGTAATACAATCATAAAGCCCAGTTTTTCTAGTCTACGTTTAGGTTTGGTTCGGTATCAATCACACGTACAATAAAAGTATCAGATTGAGGCTCCGGGGATTCATCAGGTTATTGCATGTTTTACTTGGGACATTATCTATACGGTAGGGTAAATATACGCGGGTCTGTGGTGTCCCTACGGGGGCCACATATTGTTGATATGGGAGGTGTCGGGGCAAGGAGCACAATGTAATTGACAAGATGAATTGGGCACGTGATTAAGGGTGAATGTGGTGATTCAATTCTGGAACATCACAAAGAAACTCTGTCATCAGAAACGCACAATATCAATAAAACAACAAACAGCCATTGACGAGAAGTTGGTTCTTCAGTTCTGAAGTGATACAGACAGCATAATACATGTTACAGACAGTGTCATACATGTTACAGTGTCATACATGTTACAGACAGTGTCATACATGTTACAGTGTCATACATGTTACAGTGTCATACATGTTACAGACAGTGTCATACATGTTACAGTGTCATACATGTTACAGTGTCATACATGTTACAGTGTCATACATGTTACAGTGTCATACATGTTACAGTGTCATACATGTTACAGACAGTGTCATACATGTTACAGACAGTGTCATACATGTTACAGATAGTGTCATACATGTTACAGTGTCATACATGTTACAGTGTCATACATGTTACAGATAGTGTCATACATGTTACAGATAGTGTCATACATGTTACAGATAGTGTCATACATGTTACAGATAGTGTCATACATGTTACAGTGTCATACATGTTACAGTGTCATACATGTTACAGACAGTGTCATACATGTTACAGACAGTGTCATACATGTTACAGTGTCATACATGTTACAGTGTCATACATGTTACAGTGTCATACATGTTACAGTGTCATACATGTTATAGTGTCATACATGTTACAGACAGTGTCATACATGTTATAGTGTCATACATGTTACAGACAGTGTCATACATGTTATAGTGTCATACATGTTACAGACAGTGTCATACATGTTACAGTGTCATACATGTTACAGACAGTGCCATACATGTTACAGACAGTGTCATGCATGTTATAGTGTCATACATGTTACAGACAGTGTCATACATGTTACAGTGTCATACATGTTACAGTGTCATACATGTTATAGTGTCATACACATTACAGACAGTGTCATACATGTTACAGACAGTGTCATACATGTTTTAGTCAATGATTTTGAGAATGGTGACCTCTTTTATAACATGACATGTTGACAATGATGACCTCTTAAATGACACGACCTTTTGATATTGATCATGATGACCTTTGAAATTATGACCCCATGACATCTGTGTCCTCAGGACATTAACTTTCGGAGTTGTGATACTTACTGAAAATCTTCTTTTTCAGGTCCGTGTTTTGTAGTTAAATGACCTTATTATGAAGCTATATATAAGTAAACCAATAAATCTAGAATGCTGAGCTCTGTAGGAGAGATTCATCTCCAGAGAACAAAACAAATCTGAGACACCAAAACTGAAATCACTTGAAGAAAGTGATATTCAATAAACGATGTCTGCCAGAAGATTTATTTGCCTTAGGGACAGATTGAGGACAGATCTACGGGGGACAATAATGATATCTGAGAGACTGTTAAATCATGGAACTTGTTCACAACACTATCTTCAGTAGTGACTTTTTCTAAACTACAGAGGTAAAAAAACAATGACCTCTGATTTACTAACATGATAAACATCCACACTTTAAGCATCATTTTTTTTTCAAAAAAAAAAAAAAAAAAAGGGAAAAATGAAAAAAATAATATGAATAAATAATTTTTTATTATTTTTTTTCTCATTTTTGATTAAGCATGGATATTTATACTTAATATGAATAAATAATTTTTTAAGGTATTTCAAAAAATCATATTTTCCATCAAAAGAATATTAGTTATTTATGAAACACTTAAAATCTGAGAAACAAAAATATAATTCCCTGTTGCCTAAATTATGTTTGTATATTTTATCTTTTGATGAAAAAAATCAGTTTTTATTCATTACATGCAATTCTATCAATTTTTTCTCTCCAAATTTTAGATAAAAAAATTTGATAACAGTATTAACAATTAGGAATTAAGTAAGAATGATTTATTATAAATAATCAAATTTGTTCCAACATCTTTTCTTTAAAGGAAATCATAATATATATATATAGATATATAGAAGCAGGTGTTTTTAAAGGAATAGAGTGTAATTTAATCCAATAAAAATGCAATAAAGTTACACAACGCTTTGAAACTCACGTACAGACACTTTTTATGTGTATCATATATTAAGCTGAATGTGACTTAAAACAACATTACCAAGACAATAGATTTGAAGAGAATTTTTACCGATACATATAGAGTAAAACAAACAATGGAGTGGCCATTTGAGAATAGCTTCATGTGATTTATACTACAGCTGTAAGTTAAATGGCTGACATTGTAGATTTCAAAGTCTGAATGGTGTTTTGGTAGAACTCAATCAGACAAAGTGACTTTATTTTATATCTTTGATTAGATTGTATATCACCCCCCCCCCCCCCCCCCCCCCCCCCCCCCCTCCCCACGGGCTGGAGTAGACTCACTTCACGTATCAAACTGATATCATTTCTTCATTGAGTTATCTCCCCTTGTTTTTAAAACAAGCATGCTGGGTGTTGCTTAAAATACATGTCCCCTACCAACCCCCACTAAAAATAGTAACAGTGACCTTGACCCAAAAACCTTGAAACTCAAACTTGATCTGTAGCTACTCATACTGAAAAGAAAAGTTTCATACCAACTTTCACCAACAAATCTTGAAACATGGCTGAGAAAATTGTGGAAAATTGAGTGGATGGACTGACAGACGGACGGACAGACGGACGGATGATAGGGATGAAACCTCTAGTCACTCAGGTTTCATACATGTTATTAAAATGATCAGCCACAAAACAAAATGACAGCTTTTTTTAAGCCGTGCAATGAAATTGTCGTAATTATAAGAACACAGTCTGCCTGTCCTGAACCAGCCACAAAATCAACTTAAACATTTTGTTGAGTTTAATTGTCAAATATGCTCATAATTGATTGATAGTGATACAATGCTTATAATCAACACCAAAGATTCTTGTGCAGCCAAAATGGGATATTTAGTTCTTTTCGTATTTTGACATTTTTTTTTTTTGTGCTTGATCTTTCGAGGCTAGTGTTTCTCCATAATAGTAGTTATTTATATCACTGTTGAAAAATCAACAGGTTTTTTTCTTAACTTTTTGTTTTGTTTGTTTTTTATTTCATTTTTTGGGAAAAATGTCTTTAGTTTTAGTTTGGAATTATTTGTATCAAACTGAAAGAAAAGGCCTAAAGATTTTTGATTATCACTTAAATTTCTGGAATCGGATTCTGGAATCGGATTCTGGAATCAGAATCAGATTCTGCAATCTTTCTTATCTTAAGTTAATTATTCTAAGTTCACTTTTCTTCTATATACAACAATACCTGTACTATAATATACCATTAAGTATTTTCTCATTAGGGAAATGGTCAGTCTGCTAATTAAAAAATCTATATGCAGAATGTTGTTTTGTGCAGGTAACATCTCAATGGCTTTTAAGAGTTATGCCCCTTTGATAAAAAAATATGGTCAGAAAGTTACATTACCACGGGACAATGAGAGAAGTTTTTGACACAGAAATGGGTATTTTAAGATATTTTAAACAGTTTTTTGAATTCATGGACCATAATAGTATGATTACAATATATCTTTCTTTATTATAATTGGATATTGGTTGGTACATGGGTGACAGTAGCATTATAATTGTGGCACAATAGTAACAAACTTGCCTTCCACTTAATCCAGAGTAGGAACTCCAGAGTGGGGAATCTAGAGAGTTGAAATGTAGAGTAGGGAATTTTGAGTAGGAAATCAAGAGTAGGAATAGCGAAGGACTGTCTCCACAACTTACCTTCTACAATGAGATCTATCCGCTGAGCTACCTGGCCGAGAGAGTTACGGAATGTACAACTGTAAGGTCCACCATCAGACCGCTCCAGGCTACGAATGGTAAGTTGTGTACGGTCGGGACTGAGGGTGATGCGGAGTGAGTTGGTGAGGATTTCTCCATCTTTGGTCCATTCTACGTGAGGTTCTGGAGATCCCTCTGCCTGACAAAATAGTGTTACTGTTGCCCCCTGCTGGTGACGGAGAGTACTAGGCGAGCTGTTGGTGATCTTAGGGGGAGCTGTAACGACAAAAAAATTCAAATATATGAATACCTAATTAAATTAAAAAAATCATCAAAACTTTTAATAAGTTAGATGTTGTGAAACATGTTATATTTTCTTTCAGGCTGGAAAGTACAAACATGAATAAACTTTGGTTGTTATATACCAAATTAAGTCTAAACACATTTGGTTGGTCAGATTAGACAGGAAAAACTTATCTAAGGGGTTGGATTAGACAGTAAAAACTTATCTCATGGGTCAGATTAGACAGGTAAAATTATCTCAGAGGTCAGATTAGACAGGTAAAATTATCTCAGGGGTCAGATTAGACAGGTAAAAATTATCTCAGGGGTCAGATTATATAGAGGAAAAATATCTCAGAGGTCAGGTTAGACAAGTAAAATTATCTTAGGGGTCAAATAACACAGAATTTTTTTCTCTGGTCAGATTAAACAGATGTCACTGTAACGACAAGTAGGCAAATCAATGTATATATAAACAAGCTTTTGTTTGACTTTGATTTAAAAATGTGACCTTATCACTTTCATTTTCCGACAACTGGAATAGTTTCCTTTAAAAGCTCCATGCTAATTAACATATGATGGTTCATTTTGTCAATCCAATGTAGTGATTAATTTAAAAACCATCCAAAAAAAAACCTCAGAATCCTACAACAAAACTTTAAAAACTTATTTCACCCAACAAGTCGCTACAATTGAATTATTTACATTCGGTACAACAAAAAATACAAATTAAACCCATGAAACAGAATCTATCTAATGCTACTATTGATAAATAATACATTTTCTGTAAAATTCTTTCAGCGTTTATTTCCCTGCGAACATCAGAGGATCAATAAATATCTAATCTACATGATCAACAACCTTGCTTCCTGCGCCAGAAGATGTAGCACCGTGTACGACTAGATGACCTTTTGACTTCGCAACTGTTGCTGATATTGTCTTTCCAATGTTTATTTGCCATACAACTGAGAGGACGGATTTCCAAATGACACAACTATGTCTGTTTTTTTTGCCTTATACATCCCATAATTTGCCATACCAGACGAAAATCAGAAATGATTACCACCGAATGTTTGAACATTAACTCACGCTGTCTTTAAATGTCTCAGATGTATAGAAACATTGCAATTTCGATTATGCAAAAAACTAACTATTGCTTAGAGATTTCCTGAAAAATCTATGATTCTGGTCAGTAGAAGATATAAGAAGTTTTTTTTTTAAATATTGTAAAAATGTAAGTACAACTATTGCCAGAGGCCTGGGATTCTACAGAATTAATGAAACATTTTAACCATATTTCTTTAATTCAAACATTGTTAGAGAGAATTTCAACTCGTGACAAAACAGATTACTTTCCACAATAGATGTTGGAACTTTTAAAAAATATCTATTTTCTAGAAAGACTGCAATTGTTCAATTCAAGGACACGTACATGTAAAATTTCCACAATAGAAAATTAAAAAATAATACAATTCTCAACTCTCGAAAAAAACATTGAATTTTATTTCCCAGGCACTAGAAACTTTTAAACAAGATTACTCCAATGTCAAATCCAATCACCATAACTGGTTACCATGGAAACTAAAATCTTCGACAAATACTTTCTTATACCCTGTAAAAGCTTTACAAAATCTACAACTTAAAACCAGATTTAATTCCTGATCGAACACCACATTTTCCTTGATTTTATAATTACTGATTTTTCCGCAAAGCTGTATAAGTTTGGTTTGCAAAATTAAGTCATACAATAGTATCGAAGTAAATGCAGTAATTTTTTCTGATTGGTCAGAACTTGGTTGTTTCCAATTATGCTGTCACAGCTATTGAATTGAACATACAATTGATATCTTTCTCTTTTTAAATACAGACTGTAACCAAGTGCTGTAGGTTGATAATTATGCTAATATTTATATCAGTAGATATTCTACATTTATATTAGAAACTTCATCTTAAACCACACTGCCTGGCTCATAATTAATTATCCCTGGGCCTGTTGATTGTTCAATTCTGTCAAAACTAAAGAAAGATGTTTTCAAAATATACAATAATGTCAAATTTGCCAGTTATATTTCTTGTTTTATGCATTTTTGGTATGGATTTTTTTTCTTCTGAAAAGCTGAAATTGTTTCTTATTTTCATGTATATATGCACAATACCCTCAAAAAATCCTAAATATTTTTTTGAAGAAGCTTATTTGTGGACATGGGGCTTATTTGTGGACTGGGGCCTATTTGTGGACAGGGGGCTTATTTGTGGACATGGGGCTTATTTGTGGACTGGGGCCTATTTGAGGACAGGACCTTATTTGTGGCCTCGGGCTTGTTTGTGGAGATATTTAGAATCTATAAATAGATCTGATGACGTAACCACACAGGTAATTAAACTTGTTTGTGACAGTTGGTTAGAATAGGAATATTGATAGTGTCTCATCTTGTGATGTAGTAATTAATTAGTGATAATGTAGTAATTAATTAGTGATTATTGGTATAATCAAAATCTCATATCTTTCTTGAACATGAAAATGACATCAAAGAAAATCCGCCCAGAGGGAGTGTTTCGCCCACAACATGATAATTCAGAAAAGATAACCGTTCATTATCTCCCGTCTGTGAATCTTTGTCAGATTACAAACTGTCAATAAAAATGGTGAGAATAGAAATTAAACAATTCTCCACAAATTAACGGGGTGGTGAAGTAACATCAAGATGGCCGTCTATAACTATAGCGTGATCACAGCGGTCATATACCCCAGCGATAAAGGATCCGTACAGGTGAATTATCCACAACCTAGCTAATAAAGGGTAGCAGGTGTCGGGCAATCAACGTCACAAGAACACAGCTAATCAAGGAAGATCCCAACACACCGCAACTGATACTGTGCACTTGTCAACCTTGTGTTGATCGGACGTGTAAAACTTACAGCGCACTAACTGGACGACACGTTCTGTATAAGGGTTATACTCCATGGCTTTCTTGTCTTCATTAAAAATATACCAAGGACATATCCTTCAGATGACCTTGGTCCTCATCATGTGACCTTCAATTTGTCTGAGGGGCCATTTAGCAATTATAATCATTAAATATCTTTAAAGAGATGACAAACCAAAAAATTGATGTGCACATGGTTTCTAATTGGAAAATTAAAAAAAAACCTGAAATGTTGTCCAAACTTATTTTCAAAACAGAATCGCAAAAAAAATCTAATGAACGAATAAATTCTTAACCCCGAGGCAGCCCTGAATCCCAATTTTCCTTGAGAGTTATCCGCCCTTGTCAATTTCGCTAGCAATATCAGGCCCTTCGGCCAAACTACCATTCATCTCAATTCAATTTCCAAAGACATATTTTAGGAAATAATTGAGTTTGTGCGGGGAAATTTAAGTGCTGTTGTTGTGTTTTTAAAATATTATTTCAGCAGCTACTGCAGTTAGTCCGTTACCAATACTAGCGTTTACACCTTATAGAATCCTACTGCACAATGCACACTCAGCAGGGAGCCTCAGAGATCACACCAAATATTTGTCGGTCAAGGTCAAAACTATAATAATGACATATTGGTTTTATAACAGAATATGAAACCAAGTTAGGCAGAGTAGGGAAACGTGATTCCTGTCTTTCTATAAATGTCTTTCTGGTATTTATGTAATTCCTATTTTGTGATGTTCTTGTTTGTCAGGATAAGTAGAATTTGATTCAATAATCCTATAAACATTATTTTCTTTATTTTATGAACTTGCTATAACTTGGTACCATGGAAATTCTGAACAGGAAACATGTATCAATTTCATTTGGCCTTCCTTTCACCGACAAGCTCAACTCTTCTCATCTTCTCATTCCTGACTGTTTGAAAGATTCCTCAACTTAACATATAGTATCCACAATTAAAATTCTCTTTCATCTTTCGTTAACAAAAAAACAGACTTTCTCACTTTAAGTCTTTAAGATGAACATTTCATTCTTGAATACATTTCTCAGTTAAAAATTTGTTGTTTCCCCTAAATCAAATAAAAGGAAATATTTGTGGGCTGAGCTAATCAAGCTTTCAACATTTGTTGTATCCTGATCTTAACACAATCTAAGTTATCCTCAGGGAAGACCAATGTTCCACCATTTTCTCCATTCAAACAAGAAAACCATTATATCATTCATGCTAACAGCAGAAAACCACAAGGCATGTTCCCCATACAGAGACAATACAAATGTGGAAAGAGAAAAGAATTGTTCTTCCTTCATTTTCTCTGCTCAAACAATCTTCAGAAATCCATGTCATCATTCAAGCCTACACGAGATTTCCCAGGGCATATAACTCCTTAATACATTGGTTAGACATTTTTATACAAATTAGAGAAAGACCAAATTTTGGTCACGACCACACGAGTATGCACTAAGGCGAAACATCCATACATGACAAAAAATTAACACAATGGGCTGATGAACATTCTCAAACTTAACAGGACACGGCTTTGGATAAACAGGCACACAGGGCCTGTATCAATTACAGGCAATGGCTATGAATCAACAGGCACACAGGGCCTGTACTTACAGGTCATGGCTCTAAATAAACAGGCACACAGGGCCTGAATCACTTACCAGCCACGGCTATGAATCAACAGGCACATAGGGCCTGTATCACTTACCAGCCATGGCTATGAATCAACAGGCACACAGGGCCTGTATCACTTACCAGCCACGGCTATGAATCAACAGGCACATAGGGCCTGTATCACTTACCAGCCACGGCAATGAATCAACAGGCACATAGGGCCTGTATCACTTACCAGCCACAGCTATGAATCAACAGGCACACAGGGCCTGTATCATTTACAGGACATGGATTTGAAACAACAGGCACATAGGGCCTGTATCACTTTCCAGCCATGGCTATGAATCAACAGGCACACAGGGCCTGTATCACTTACCGGCCATGGCTTTGAATCAACAGGCACACAGGGCCTGTATCACTTACCAGCCACGGCTATGAATCAACAGGCACGCAGGGCCTGTATCACTTACCAGCCACAGCTATGAATCAACAGGCACATAGGGCCTGTATCACTTTCCAGCCATGGCTCTGAATCAACATGCATACAGAGCATGTATCACTTACAGGACATGGCTCTGAATCAACAGGCACACAGGGCCTGTATCACTTATAGAGCAAAACTCTAAAATGAACAGGCATACAGGGCCTTATCATTTACAGGAAATAGTAGCTCTGAATCAAAACTGATCTACCGTGATTTCTTGCGTATTGCCCGCGGGCTATACTATTTTTACACCAGAAGATGCCTATTATGAACTATTTGCTGATGCAGGCTATCTATGGATTTTTTTTTACCAAATTAAAACAAAATGTGGGCTATAAGTTGTTAAACGTTTCCATTTGTATTGAAGCAGCAGATGAATTAACTGATTTCAATGCACAGATATTCATCCACATGTCGGCTAGATTTACACTACTTGTAAACAAAATAAATTGCTGATAAGTTAATTTAAATAAAGCTTTAATTAACATTAACATATATATATATATATATATATATTCAAAATAAACACAATATGTCTCTGATTTCCATCATTCAAAACATTATCGGTAATTCACGAAGTCATCATCATCTATCGCGAAGTCATCATGATCATCTGTCAATGTTTAACGGCACAGAATCATTTTAAAATAAATCCCCCTATATATATACTCATTAGGTATACAATCAATGTTTAACCAGTGGGAAATCTGCCAGTGTGGGGATATTTGGAATTTATATTACAAAAGCATCAAAAATGCCTTAATTTACTTCCCGGAGCGGGAAATATTCGCAGGAAATGACGATAGTTGAAATAATAAGTGAAAGAACAAGCAGATCACGATTTGGTCCCGGAGTCAAGTTATTGGCACTGTAGGCTAAGTTTGATACGGAAAAAGTAGTTAGAAATGTTTTAACATTGAATCAGAGAATTATTCTCTAAAGTGGTCATATATCAAACCATGAATTGTTAAAAAGAATATCACAAACTGATGCCATTAGCTAGACTTAATGACTTAAAAACAGGTGTTTTGTTAAAATTGGCTCAGAGTAAATTGATAAGAAGCAAAGCCCATTACAGATGTAACTGGATTTCAAATGAGTCCAAAAATAACTGTCCATTCATGAGAGGAACATAAGTATTTCGCTAATAATCTGTTAAAGTTAGGAGATATGGAGGAGGAAAAGAAATACCGTATTTGACCTAATAAGGGCGCCCCTACCTTTTTTCAAGGAAATAAATCTTTGATTGAGTGTCAAAATGGTGTTCAAAAGTAATAATTCATGTGAAATATTTTGCTACTTTATGTGTTCAATTTTCTTCAGCAAATTAAGTAACTGGAACACATGTTTTCGCCACATTTTGTGTATTCCTACAGGCTACAGATGACATGTCAGTGCAAAGAGCACCCAAAACTAAACACACATGTAAATAATAACTTACCATCTTTATTTGAAGATAAAGTAAAGACTTCATTCTTGTTGATAAATAACTTTTGTTCAGAACAGAAAGCTAGTAAAAAACATTGTAAATTAATTATTAGGTCAAAGAAAACGATGTCTAATATGATCTGGGAAATCACCTGTTTCTATAAATAGAACACAAAAGAGTTCCATTTGAACATAAATGGTGGAACACACGTTCTCTGGTCTAAAGATCAGCTGGCATGGTTTACAAGTTTACAGGAGTATTCAAGTGATGTTTAAGCTTAATATATGATAATGAATAGATATCTTCATCTGGAATATTTTTATGACTGAATATTTAACCGTTTCCACAACCTTGGGTATTCTGCTATAATAATAACAGAATAACTAATCTTAATAAGGGCGCCCCCACTGTCAATTACCCGCGCCCTGCGCCCTTATTAGGTCAAATACGGTATATACATAAAATTATCAACTTCCGCCTAAAACAGAGGAATTTGTGTTCAACATTACATGAAGAAACGACATCCACCTGGTCATGATACAAAAATGTATTTACATCCGCTTCACAGAGAAGATATTATAGCGAGAGTAACTAATACATTTTTTTTATATTTCAGATAAACATGAATATTCACGCATCAAAATGCACAAGTATATACTCAGACAGATAAAATCTCGTTCAGTGAACATTTTCTTATCAATTTCGTATGTTCCCTGGTACATACCAAGCAAGCTTCCAGCATCCACAGATCTAGAGTCACTAAAACAATCTGAATCATCCAAAACCTTTATTTTCTGTATTGTTTCCAAATAGGCAAGAAATTGCATACCATTCAAACATTCTGCATCTCCAGACTTAATAAAATCCTGGTCATTCACAACCTTGAATATATAGTGTGTCTATCTCACCTGTAATTCAATTACAATGTGGAGATGCAACCATTAAAAACCAATCTTGCAACATTTCAATACAGTTCCCTGGAAATGGAAATGAATTTGATTAAATAACATGTACAGAGATTCAGAGTGTTAAACACAACAGCCATCAAACAGACAGATCCCAGATCTGTTTCAAAGGGCCTTGTCAAACATTTGGAGAAGTTGATTGCTCCTACACACTGCCTTAATCCTCTAATCTCCTTGCAGGCTATTTTTCATTAAAACCTGCAGCTAAAGGGACCTTACTTTTGGTATAAAACCTTCTCTGTGTCTGTTACAAATCTGGATAACTGTAAAAGTTTGTAAAAGATTAAACAATTCATCTTATTTCAGGAGGCAGCTGTCAGGGAAACTCTTGAAATAGTTACACAATACAAGCATTCCGAAAAACGTTCATTGGATCCAGATCAATTTGACACTTATTCTGTGACAAATTACTTTACAATGTTGCTATAGTTATGGTTTCCTTTCCTCTGCATTAGAAAATAGTCACAGATTCCTGTGTTGTTTTCGTGACCAGGAATTTGCACTGTTCTATAAAAGTTCGGAATTCCGGAACTGCTGCAAAGTCAGTAATGAGAGAATTATTTATAAAAGATTGGAACCTTTGAGAACATTGACACTTATGATAATATACAATGAAGCTGAGTCAGGCGTGAATAGTTCTTAAGAGATGGTGTCTGCAATAATGTTGTCTCAGAAAACAGAAGGATGTCAAAAATATGTCGGACATCAGGTTTGTGCACCAGACCGTGCCTGATAGAAAATATTCGCTTATAAACGATACATATATGTTCCAGCTGATTCTGTTCAGATAGAAATAGCCCCGGTTACCTTCAAATAATGGCTGATTAACTATAACCTCTAAACCTATTGAAAGCCAAAGACGCATAAAATAAGGTCACAGTGACCTATATATGACATTTTGTCATATATGAAGTTTGATGTCCGCTGGAATCTAGGTCATAATGATCATAGTACCGTATTTACCGTAAAAGCTCAGGGCAACAACACATCAACTTTGATGTTTTCTACTAACCTCCAACAGACGTGGGTGGGCTTACTATCAGACATGGGCTATTAATGTATAAACAACATCAGCTTGGCATGGACAGGCTGACACTATAAACAGCACACTTATGCAGAGAGAGGAGATGAGGTGAGGGCCAGTGCTGGGGTGGAGTCAAGTGGTGGGGTTGGAGAGAAGGGGAGGGGCTGAGGTGGAGCCAAGGAGTGGAAGTTGGAGAAAGGGGAGGGGCTGAGGTGGAGCCAAGGAGTGGAAGTTGGAGAGAAGGGGAGGGGCTGAGGTGGAGCCAAGGAGTGGAAGTTGGAGAGAAGGGGAGGGGCTGAGGTGGAGCCAAGGAGTGGGGTTGGAGAAAGGGGAGGGGCTGAGGTGGAGCCAAGGAGTGGAAGTTGGAGAAAGGGGAGGGGCTGAGGTGGAGCCAAGGAGTGGGGTTGGAGAAAGGGGAGGGGCTGAGGTGGAGCCAAGGAGTGGGGTTGGAGAGAAGGGGAGGGGCTGAGCTGGAGCCAAGGAGTGGGGTTGGAGAAAGGGGAGGGGCTGAGGTGGAGCCAAGGAGTGGAAGTTGGAGAGAAGGGGAGGGGCTGAGGTGGAACCAAGGAGTGGGGTTGGAGAGAAGGGGAGGGGCTGAGCTGGAGCCAAGGAGTGGAAGTTGGAGAAAGGGGAGGGGCTGAGGTGGAGCCAAGGAGTGGAAGTTGGAGAGAAGGGGAGGGGCTGAGGTGGAGCCAAGGAGTGGGGTTGGAGAAAGGGGAGGGGCTGAGGGGAACCTATTGCAATGAGCGAGGCTGGATAGAGGGGGAGGGACTGGGGTAGATTGACCCAAGGAGTGTGTGGTTAGAGGGAGGATGAGGGGCTGGGGAGGAGCCAAGGGGTGGGGGTTGGAGAAACATGGAGAAACAGAATGGTCTTTAATTTACATGTATATAGCAGGGTACACAAATCATTCAACTAATTTAGAAATCCGAAACACAAACAGTATCACATTAACACCAACCTTTCAACTCAATAACTGGAAATTTAATTATGAATAGAATTTAAATTCAATTAGTACAGAACTACAAGCTGTAATAAAGCTTTTAAAGTTGCAGTGTTCAATGTTAATATTGTATATATATCCCACCAGTGAAAAAAAAACTGGACTTTTACCTTTGTCAGCTTGGGACATTTATTGGTTGATGTTCATAAGGGGAGACAACTCCTGAGTATTGATCATGATCATGTAATCATACCACAAGCCTTAATTAAATTAAGGCCCCCGTCAGTTGTGGAAAACATTAAGAAATGTGCTGACAAAACACACATGGATCTGAGATAATGGAATATTCCGGCTTTTTGAAGTTCTGACACCGAATTCAGCACCTTAGTTAGAATGTCACTGATATCAACCGTATCACAGTTAAAGCCTCATTTTGTTCCTATCGCCGCTTTCCCTATACTCAGGATTTTGATGAAAATTAAAACTGACATTCCAAATTTAACCACAAATGTACTAGATTGATAGATTATGCTGAAGGGAAATTTACGATAATTCCGTCATATCTAAAACCTAGAAAACATCTCAAGGCTCTCACAACCCACACAATCGAATATCCTCGAGATTTTGTAGATAGCTTTTACAAATGAACTTAAATCCTATTTGCAAAGAGCAGGGAAAATATCATGTAACCTGATGGTGTTATTAAAAATTACATCAGTCTGTTTAGAGTTTTGCGGTAATTATCTGTAATGAATGTTCGTTACCTAGAGGCATCACTTCATGTCTATTTTAAATGGATAAATTGACCATTTATACGAGTATTTTATAGAAAGGACATCAAATTTCAGCTCATAGGCAAGAAACTTTACTCAACACAAATTATTTTGTTTAATCAAATGTCCCTGTGTATTTGGGATTCTGAAAATATTTTTCTCAAACATGAGGTCGTTAAATTGTGTGAAACAGCTGAACTGCAATATCTGATGTACAATGTTTAATCATCATTACCTCGGATTTTATGAGTCTATTGAATATAATATTACTTTACTGTAATCTCTAGCACATCAACTCTTACATTTCAAATGTATCATCGATATTGTATACATGTGTACTTTTCAACTGTGTCATCAATACCTGTGCACTAGTGCTGTCTTCCCAAATTGTTAACTCTTGTGTACTTTTTCAACTGTGTCATCAGTTTTTGTGTACTTTGTAACTGTGTCATTAATTTGTGTTCTTTTCAACTGTGTCATCAATTTTTGTGTACTTTGTATACTGTCATCCATTCTTGTGTACTTTTTCAACTGATATATGTCATCAATTTGTGTATTTTTCAACTGTGTCATCAATTTATGTACTATGTACCAGTGTCATCAATTCTGGTGTTCTTTTCAACTGTGTCATCAATTTGTGTACTCTGTAACTGTGTCATCAATTTGTGTACTCTGTAACTGTGTCATCAATTTGTGTACTTTGTAACTGGTGTGTCATCAATTCCTGTGTCTGGTCTAAACTGACCTACAACATCAATTGCCACTCCAATGATTGACTCTTTAAAACAGGAGCGGACTAACATCAGTCAATATTTTTTCGAACAGTAATCTACATTCTGTCGACTGTTCACATATACAACGCCACCTATTTATCTATCAACGGTCAGATTTTCTTGACGTCTCCGAATCACACCCCAGCTGAACCAGCCGCTGTATATTATTTTCTTTATATTGTCGCAGAAGACCTCCGACCAGACTTCTGGCAAGTATCATAATTTTCGCCTGCAATCACCACATCACTGTTCCACCAAATGAGTTTTGAACGGTAAGACCAGTGCCCTCTTGTTTATTACATATTCTCATACAATTTACCGTTGATATCCTAAAAAGTTAATCTTTGTTCCATATATTAGATACCGAAGTCCAAAGACAACTTCAGATCATTAAATTATGGACAACTGCTGCATGAAGCTAGAAACTGCACTGGTAAATACATTAAGGATTCAGGCTATTATAAAACATAATTAAGGTTTAGTTTGAGACTTTATCTGAAATGCCAATCTCTTTTAAATCTGATACACAGAAGCAATTCCATGCAATTTTTACATAAGTCAAGAGCCATGGTCACTACAAAAATTTGACCAGTCAAATCTATCTTCTGTTTACGATCCTATGAATGACATAACACAGCTATTAATCTATGATGTATGTATACGTAAAACAGTTATGAATCGTGCTTACAATGACCAGACTTGTTCAAGGTTGCACAGTGTGTCAGAGGGCCTATCCTTCATTTGGCATGGCCTTCGACCCTCCCTCCAGAGGATAAATTGCCACATCCGTCACATTACACAGAGTAGTGTCCCATGTGGAACAATTTCGCCTTTATCATACAGTATACACATCTCATTGTCTGCACTTTTTAAATTTTTTTTTTTTTTCAAAATTCAATTTAATTTTCTCTTTTTCTGTTTAAAAGTAGAGCCTGGAGTTGATTGCTAGCCGAGTTTTAGGATCAGTTACTATGGAGAGCTGCACATTTCTCCCCATGCCAGCGATAACACCTGGCCAATGTAATTTAATTTTGTTCCGCATGCTAGCTAACCTGTATCAACTCCATTTCATTGGTGTGTTTGGTGAATGAAAATTTGTTTCATTACTTTAATTGCGTAATTCTTTCAAACTTATTGGGTAAATATGGAATTGGTTACATTTTCATTTTTTGTTGGGTTTTTTTTCACAAATTTTCCTGTTCATCATTTTAATGAATCTTGTTTGTAGATTATTTTTGATAAGGAGAGAATAAATAGGTGTAAACTAGCTGATATAGCAATAAGTTCATATTTTTTTTATAAGAAGTGAATAAATTGGTGTAAATTGATTGGCTGATATATTGACCAATCAGATAACAGGGATTATTTTGTAACATATGAGCAGTCTTATGTAATTATAAGAATGCACCACTTATCAGCTTGCTATATAAAGCTCCTAATTATAACCACCTTTTGCCGGTTTCTGAAATAATTCACAGACTGCCAGCACATTGAGTCTATTCTGTGCCAATACATGCATTTTGCATAGAACTGTGCAGCGAGGTGATATATGGGCTGAAACAGGTAGCTCTGTATAATTCTCAATGATGGGGTACAAAGGGAACCTCTGGCCTTTAATCAGGCCCAGCCTCTGCAGCTCTGTCTGAAACATGCATGATAGCAAGCAGATCAAAGGAGAACGATGACAGCTTCGATCCTGCATGGTTCTGATAACTGGTTCAATATTCTTGCAGAAATTATAGGTGGGAATACGGGTAACAGTGAGGAGCTTATAATAAGGTTGGTTATCACCTGTATGGATCAAAATACACCTTGCTAGCGTCCACCAGGTGGGGCTAGTGCACCTTTGTCCACCAGGTGGAGCTAGTGTGTCTGTGTCCACCAGGTAGAGCTAGTGTGTCTGTGTCCACCAGGTGGGGCTAGTGCACCTTTGTCCACCAGGAGGAGCTAGTGTGTCTGTTTCCACCAGGTGGAGCTAGTACATACTTGTTTACAAAGGTGGGGCTAGTGCACCTTTGTCCACCAGGTGGAGCTTGTGTACCTGTGTCCAACAGGTGGAGCTAGTGTGTCTGTGTCCACCAGGTGGAGCTAGTACACCTTTGTCCACCAGGTGGAGATAGTGTGTCTGTGTCCACCAGGTGGAGGTAGTGTGTCTGTGTCCACCAGGTGGAGCTAGTACACCTTTGTCCACCAGGTGGAGCTAGTGTGCCAGGGTGTCCACCAGGTGGATTATACATGTATTTCTATATAAACTGAACCTGTGTAATTTGAATACCATAATAAACTTGACATTCATACAATTCCACACCACATATAAGTCTTTTAATGCAAATCAAATTTGGCAAACCTGAAAAATCTTCATTCCAAACAGATAAAAGTGATCTCTGTATTGTTCAATTAGGCTTAGTTTTCTCTGAGTGTGTTTAGTAAAGCAATCAAGATTCTCTGCTCAGACATAACGATTATTTCAAGATCCCTGTTCCTCCTTGAAAACCTTTTTTCTTGATGGACTGTGATAGCAGATGGAATACAAATTAATGTAAGTTAATATTGCCGGGGGTTGAAGGGTATTCAAACAAAAAGAGCATGCATGTGATGGGCAGGGCGCAGGGCATTTATATACGGCCGCACCTCCTGGACGTGGAGAGCGACATCGTCCAGACGCACCGCTCCACTGACTCGTTCTAAATCATATTGATCAGAGCAATCACATGTACATAAATATAATACTTTTTCTGACACAAGATAATTTTACCAGACAATTTCTGTCTTATCAGTGGAAACTGATAGCTGGGCAATATCTATGTTATACATGTATTATTGTTCTCACTCAATAAATCGTGATATCATCATCTCAAGAGGCTACCAGCAATTCCACATACTGAAATAAATCCACACTTCCTGTCAGAGAGGCTATGTTACAGCCATTCCACATACTAAGATAAATCCACACTTCCTGTCAGGGACACTAGTCTAATCCACAGACTGAAAATGTACACTTCCTGTCGGGGACGCTAGTCTAATCCACAGACTGAAAATGTACACTTCCTGTCGGGGACGCTAGTCTAATCCACAGACTGAAAATGTGCACTTCCTGTCAGGGACGCTAGTCTAATCCACAGACTGAAAATGTACACTTCCTGTCGGGGACGCATGTCTAATCCACAGACTGAAAATGTATACTTCCTGTCTGGGATGCTAGTCTAATCCACAGACTGAAAATGTATACTTCCTGTCGGGGACACTAGTCTAATCCACAGACTGAAAATGTACACTTCCTATCAGGGACACTAGTCTAATCCACAGACTGAAAATGTGCACTTCCTGTCGGGGACGCTAGTCTAATCCACAGACTGAAAATGTACACTTCCTGTCGGGGACGCTAGTCTAATCCACAGACTGAAAATGTGCACTTCCTGTCAGGGACGCTAGTCTAATCCACAGACTGAAAATGTACACTTCCTGTCGGGGACGCATGTCTAATCCACAGACTGAAAATGTACACTTCCTGTCTGGGACGCTAGTCTAATCCACAGACTGAAAATGTACACTTCCTGTCGGGGACACTAGTCTAATCCACAGACTGAAAATGTACACTTCCTGTCGGGGACGCTAGTCTAATCCACAGACTGAAAATGTACACTTCCTGTCAGGGACGCTAGTCTAATCCACAGACTGAAAATGTGTACTTCCTGTCAGGGACGCTAGTCTAATCCACAGACTGAAAATGTGTACTTCCTGTCGGGGACACTAGTCTAATCCACAGACTGAAAATGTACACTTCCTGTCAGGGATGCTAGTCTAATCCACAGACTGAAAATGTACACTTCCTGTCAGGGACGCTAGTCTAATCCACAGACTGAAAATGTGTACTTCCTGTCAGGGACGCTAGTCTAATCCACAGACTGAAAATGTGTACTTCCTGTCGGGGACACTAGTCTAATCCACAGACTGAAAATGTGCACTTCCTGTCAGGGACGCTAGTCTAATCCACAGTCTGAAAATGTACACTTCCTGTCAGGGACGCTAGTCTAATCCACAGACTGAAAATGTACACTTCCTGTCGGAGACGCTAGTCTAATCCACAGACTGAAAATGTACACTTCCTGTCAGGGACGCTAGTCTAATCAACAGACTGAAAATGTACACTTCCTGTCGGGGACGCTAGTCTAATCCACAGACTGAAAATGTACACTTCCTGTCGGGGACGCTAGTCTAATCCACAGACTGAAAATGTACACTTCCTGTCGGGGACGCTAGTCTAATCCACAGACTGAAAATGTGCACTTCCTGTCAGGGACGCTAGTCTAATCCACAGACTGAAAATGTGTACTTCCTGTCAGGGACACTAGTCTAATCCACAGACTGAAAATGTGTACTTCTTGTTAAGATAGTGGGATACATACAAGGTTTAGTGGTGACTGATCATGTGATCCACCGACCCCACAACTGATCATATGATCAACCGACCCTACAGCTGATCAAGTGATCAACCGACCCTACAGCTGATCATGTGATCAACCGACCCCACAACTGATCATATGATCAACCGACCCCACAACTGATCAAGTGATCAACCGACCCTACAGCTGATCATGTGATCAACTGACCCCACAACTGATCAAGTGATCAACCGACCCTACAGCTGATCATGTGATCAACCGACCCCACACCTGATCATGTAATCTACTGGCCCATGACACCTGATCATGATCATGTGATAAAAAAACATTATGATAATCTTCAGTCACAAAGACTTACATGGTCACCGTTGTACATCAGTTTCTTCATCGACTGTCTAGATATCAAACCACAATCGTGCAGGTATTATAGATGTCTAGGCTACCAGTCGGTCAGTCTACGACAAAATGGCCACTTATTTATCAGACAGGTATACACACCATTTGTACAAATTGGTGTGAAATTGCGCCAAATATTGTCACCGAAATAGACATCAACGTCGAATTCACGTTGCGGTGTAGTCTGAGGAGAGAGCAGGAGCCAGATTTTCGTTAATCAGGTTAACGCAATCCAGAACAACATTAGGCCCTAAAGCACCATCTTCTTGTAATTTTTGATAATTATAGGGATAGCTATACACATCTTTGTAGCGGTACTTCATGATTATACCACCGACTATTGAATTTTACTGGAGATATGGTGCGAAGATTGTGAGATAGATATTTATGGGAGTATAATCGCCTCGTAGTGACATAGTTCTCCTTAACGCAAAGGGCTAATTACCCTCATCTTGATGAAATTTCCTTTCCTGGCCATGGATGCATTTAAAACTGTGAAAGCATGAGACGGACAGGTCAGCAGTTTGGTTAATTACAAATCTTTTTAACTGTAGCTACTTCCGTGATCTGTATCTTCAGTGAAATGTTTTTTTTTTTTTTTGAAACAGACATGATATATATATATATATATATATATATAATTTCTGTTAGGATAGGAAAGGTTTTATTGCAGTAGAAATAACAAGATGGTAACATAACGATGATCGATCAAATCTGATACACTTGTTCTGAGGCCACAAATGTTATAGACACTGACAAATGATGAAGAGATGCTTTGGGTTTAAAGTCTTCATATCACAGTAAGGTAGCATACACCCTTAAGTCTCCAAGTCACAGTAAAGTAGCATACAGCCTTAAGTCTTCAAGTCACAGTTGGTAGCATACAGCCTTAAGTCTCCAAGTCACAGTTAGGTAGCATACAGCCTTAAGTCTTCATAATTTGTCACTAGGAATTTTCTCGTCTTTTTTATATACATATGTACATGTATATATCCCTGCTAAACTTTCACAATTGAGTATAAGTTGACAGGGCCCAATGGAATCGGTAGGAACGTGTAACTTCAGGGCGGAGTTTCGGCACCGCGGCTGCCACGGTGATATTACATTATTCGTGTCACATATCGGTGATCAGACTTTATCGTACACAGCTTTTAATCATCAACAGGAGAGCGAGGAGATTGAGTGGGAGCCCGAGGGGAACGGGGAATCACCTCAAACATATTTATCTGTGTCAGTATATACCGTCAAATTGAAACAGAGGTTGACAGAGTTGAAACACTCCAAGGGCTGTATCGTAGAGGTCTGGAGTGAGAGCGAGTGATAGATTATAATGGAACAGGGTACAGACATGGGCTTGGTAGAATTACATGATAAAAAGCTTTGGTAATATTGGAATATGGATGATACTGAAATCTTATTCGGCAAAGTCTTGAAGGCAGTTTCACAATATAATTACACACCAAGATAAAATTACCCATAATGCAGTGCGGGTATAAATAAGATCTAAAATATTCTAAAAACCGTACAGTGATCCACAGCTTATTTGTGTTTTAAATATAATTGTATTCATGATCTACATTAGTTCTAATTTATGTCAATGATACCATTTTTACATTTTAAAGACATCAGATTTATGATATTCACACGAAAAATATATGTCCAGTTTTCAGGAAACGAGTTTTAAATGTAATTGAAATACGTACTTTAAAATGTTTTGTTTTCACTGTCATAATCGTAATTAAGGATTTTTTTTTTTTTTTTGACTGTCATAATCGTAATTAAGGAAATTTATTTTTTTTTACTGTCATAATCGTAATTAAGGATTTTTTTTTTTCACTGTCATAATCGTAATTAAGGAAATTTTTTTTTTCACTGTCATATCGTAATTAAGGATTTTTTTTTTTTTTTAATATCATTTCCAAATTAATATTGTAATAACTACCTACAGATTTTCAAAATCTCGCTTAATCTTCAAGGTAAAAGGAAAGTATATATCTCAACAGATGTTTTTATGTGTAAATATTGTTGATCGTATGCAATTAAGCTAGTTAGCAAAGCTGTATAAATGGACACCAATATAATGTATATGCCGGGAAGTAATTAATCCTGAGAAAAAGTCAGAAATCTCTCAATGGAAGAAGTATTCAATGTTGAACTCTGACCTCTTCCAAACAGGTCTTGGAATTCTACTGCTCTGTGGCTTCATGTTCTTAAATAAATCAACATTTCTTTGTAAATTTGAGTACCGCTAAAAGCGTAAACGTATAAGGCCAAAGAATAACATGTGAAAACAAATAAATTCGAACAATTTATTGCACTTTCCACATCAGATTCTATTCATTTAACTTACAAATTTAATTTCTAGGTCAGTTACAAACACAATTTCTGCTATTGGCCAGTTGAGAGACTTGGAAGAAAAATTCTGATATAAATGGTCATTTTCCGTTAATTTAAATTTGGCGGACAGCCCATCGCTAAAACTTGTTTAGCACTTGTTGCTTGAACATCCCAGATGTACGGAGAAAAACATTTATCTAGAAATGATTAAATTTGTGCGATTGTATATATAAAAGTGATGTATGTCGAAATGTTTGACTAACCAACCTGATTGGATAAACTCAAGTTACCACGGCGACCATGCACACTTCCTGTCGGGGGGATCGCATTAACACTCAGATTAATGTGATGTTCTCCTAGTATCTTATTGAACAAAGAAGGACGTCTTGGAGGATGAAGTACGGTTACGATTTAATATGTTCCATCTTATATTGAAATGTCAGATGAAATTGTATAACCAGTTTCCGAAATGCTATTTGATTGTATATATGTATTCTGATTGGAGATAGTCACATGACTTGCCAGAGACTAGTCACATGGCCATCACATGACTAGTCACATGATTTTATTACCGTATTTTATATATCAAGTGTGTTGGATATTGATACAAAGAAAATTCTCAGGGAACTAATTCTTAATGTGCTGATATAGAATATCAAACATTTATATATCTTTCCAGACTCATTCATTGAAAATCAAATTTAAACAAAAATGTCACTACAAGGAATGTATTCAGTACAGACTATCAAAACACAGAAAGACACCCAACATTTTGAATTGCATTATGGGTAATTTATGGTTTTCCTGCAGCAATGTGACAAAACTTTGACGCCCTGTACACTTAACAGTCGGCTCTCTACTTGATGATTACTGTCAAAACTTTGAACAATCATGTGACAATTCTCCTCAAAATTTTCAAGGCTTGTTGAAAAATTTCCAGAGAGTTCATATAAAAAAAAAAAAAAAAAAATCCATAGATCTGAAGAATATTTATACATCATAGAAATAGCTCAGTGAGATCAGTGTTCGGCTTTTTGTACCTGATCACGATTTAAAAACATAAACATAACAGTGCATGTGTTATCTTAACTCAAATCTCACCCAGATTTAAAATAAAAAAAATCCTTGAATATTAAAAATTTAATAAAAAGAATACCCAGGTTGTATAGAGGCATATGGTGCAACTCTTCCCACAGCAAGAACAAGAGCAGGACTTCTGACGACAAACGGGTCTAGATTTAATGGGCGAGTGTCTCGGATAAATGTCACGGTAATCGGAGGGCGAGACCCCTAGGTCTAATACTGCCAAATTTCTTTGTTACATGTGTATGCTTAGACTGCTTTTTGCACTAATTTTGCTTGAAGCATTATCAAGAAAATTATCCCAACATTTTGAGAAGAAAAAAAATTTGAGCAAGTAAAAATCAACTATCATGGCTAGCCAAATCGTCTTCAAAGATTGGAGAAGAGGATTACGACTGTTGGTCTTATATTTGGGAGTATTGATTTTCATTGGCTAGGAATTTTGATCTGCCTGACAAATTTGAAGTGAGGGTACCATGATAAAGCAGGCAGCCTCACTCTGGTGTACGCGGTCATTAAAGTTTCACAAGTGCGTTCCTTGCACCTCAGTGCTCCGGATAATTCCCGGCCATTTTTGTCTGCATTAATTCATTATTTACAGGAGGATGCTTAGAGTCCAGCATAAGTTGGGACACTTGTCTGCCCTTGCGCGAGCTCTTCACACCTGATATTGTAATTTCTTGTGGTTGTCGACCCGTTATTCTGCTGTGGATTCAGCATCAAACAGTCCCGAAATAACACAATTAAGGTGCCATTTCGTGGAACAGTTTTTCTATGTCTAATTCAATAACACACCAGTTGTCTTTGGCACTTGGTTTTTCAATAAAAGCATTTTGATACCGGAACTACTTTATGTTACTAGAGTGGCCATCACATGGTCAGAGTTTGACAGATTGGTAATTTTCTGTTTCCCATACTGACAGACCATGTTTATGACTAAACGCCCTGAAGAATTGTGAACTGACCAAAGACTCTTAAAGACCGACAACTGTAACACCTTCATGTGAAAACCACTAAAGATGTGATTTCTACGTGAGGAAGTGGAACTCTTCTAACCTCTAGGCACTACAATGATTTAAGCATTGTAATGTACTGTGATATTTAATATACAACAAACAACGGAAATAGACATCCAATGTCATTAGCACAATTTGTTGATCTGGAATCAAGGACAACTGCATAGCTTGAAGGTCAAGGTTAAATGTCAAAGTCAACTACAGATACAAGCTAACTATAAAAGCCATGGTCATCTTACATGTCAAGGTCAACAGAAGATGTATTCAAGGTCATTCATATCACTGTGTCAAAGGTCAGTGTCAAAGGTCAAAAGCATAGTCAAGGTCAAAATGTAAGGTCAAAGAAAGTGACTTTTGAAGGTACAACAATTTTATTGATAAAATTTTTTTATAGAAAACTGGTGTGACATCAACACATGGTATTATATATCTATTTCTCCGCGTCTGTTTACAGAGGAATCACAGTTAGGTACCAACATGTATTAAAAGTCCCTGACAAAATTGACAGCTGTGCCCAGATTCCTGAAGTAGGTCAAGCATGATGGTAAGATGACTGAATGACTGAAAGAGGATTTTTATTGATCTTACCTATTTAGTCTAACATCCAGGTTGAACATCGAAAACAGCCAATTGTTGGGCTTATTAGATTTCAACGCATCTGCAGCTAATAGCTTGGAGTTGAAGTCTTCTCCACCAAGGGAGATAACTCTTGAATTGTCTCACAAAATTAAATTGCCAAGCAATAAATTAAGCTGGACCTATCTGCAGGAATTGGAAAGTTCTATAATTTCCTACAGGAGCGTCGGCCAAATTAATGCTGTACCTTGGTCATTAATGACCACAAGTCGAGGACGCATTCCACAGCTACTGTGGGTGTCTAACGCAGCAGGACACAGCCGACCGTAATTAAGGCCACCAATATTGAGACAGTTTTCTCGGGGACAGAAAACGGCACAATTCTGATTACAAAGAATAAGCCGGTTCAGAGTATGTTGCACGTGACAGCCTCCGGAAGATGGGACAGGTCAACTCAGAGGTCAATCTTCTGTCTGGTGCTCGAGCTAAACAGGTTTTTGCACACGATATCGATACCACCAAATTAAGTCATTTTTGATCTCTTACTCGGAGGAGGATTAACAATAGGATCCCGGACCTTCCAATTTACCCTAATCTAGGATTAAGTTCCCTGTAATGTCCAGGTTGACATAAATTTTCCCAATGAATACTGTCTGATTGTTTGTCCCATTTATACGTCTGTCTGCAGTCTGTCACTCATGTCTCCACAATTTTATGTCCTGGCTTGTAGTCATGTTGTCTCACTGTTTTTCATGCCCTAGATTTCTCTTTCTTTCTGTCTCTCCTTCTATCTTTGTCCTTTTTTCTGTCTCTCCTTCTATCTTTGTCCTTTTTTCTGTCTCCTTCTATCTTTGTCCTTTTTTCTGTCTCTCTTTCTATCTTTGTCCTTTTTTCTCTCTCCTTCTATCTTTGTCCTTTTTTCTCTCTCTCCTTCTATCTTTGTCCTTTTTCTCTCTCCTTCTATCTTTGTCCTTTTGTATCTATCATTCTGAAATCGATCTATATATATCTCTGTATACTGTTCTATATTCAAATAAAATATTTCTTCTCTCTTATCAGCACACCAGTTGATAGGTTTTTGTCTTGTTCATCTGATATATTCTCATCCTCTTTCAGATTTTTCTCCCTCTTTTTGTCTTACTTTCATTTTGTAACAACAATTACTCTTTCTCTTCTATTCCTAATATAATTTCTAATCGTTTCTCTCTTTTGTCATATTTTCATTTTGCATAAAAAATTTCTCCTTCTCTTCTATTCTTTTTATACGTTCTTTTTGTATCTCTCTTGTCATACTTTTGTTCTGCATCAAAAATTTCTCTTTCTATCCTGATTTTTTCCCCTTCATTTCTTGTCATCCAAACCCTCTGTGTACCTTTCTCACAAACTTAAATTGTTGATTGTAGAGAGTTAGCTTATAAAATGAAAGAAAACAAATTAATTGATGAATTTCTTATCATTAAATTATAATTAAAACAAGAGGAAATATGTGTGTCTGCTCATCTGGCCAATCACACCACAATCAGAGTTACCTCCCTTGTCTCCTGGAGACGTCCTCAAACAATGTTTAAAGGATACATGAATTTAATACTCAAGCCCATCTTTAAAATAAAAGGTACTAGATTAACTTTTTGGCATGTAACCAACTTTTCAATTTGTAACATTTTTTGGAGGATTTCAATCTAAATTGTACAGTGAGAGGATGAATGTAGTAGCCATAACATCTCTGTTAGTTTTGTGTTCAATGATTTTCAGAATACGAAGTTTTCAGGTTACACAGAATTACATAAAACCCATATGAGGAATGGGACCTATTTACAATATGTGGTTTGATTGGGATTTTGTTGCGTTAGCACCAATCAACAGCCAAGAGTGTTTTGAGGTAGGGTATTTTGTAGTAGCTGGTGGCTACCTCACTAAACAGCATACCGTATTTGACCTAATAAGGGCGCAGGGCGCGGGTAATTGACAGTGGGGGCGCCCTTATTAAGATTAGTTATTCTGAAGTTTTATGAAACAGACTATACCTTATAGCAGAATACCCAAGGTTGTGGAAACGGTAAAATATTCAGTCAGTAAAAATATTCCAGATGAAGATATCTATTCATTATCATATATTAGCTTAAACATCACTGGAATACTCCTGTAAACTTGTAAACCATGGCAGCTGATCTTAGACCAGAGAATGTGTGTTCACCATTTATGTTCAAATGGACTTTTTGTGTTCTATTTATAGAAACAGGTGATTTCCCCGATCATATTAGACATCGTTTTCTTTGACCAAATAATTGATTAACAATGTGTTTTACTAGCTTTCTGTTCCGAACAAAAGAGTTATTTATCAACAAGAATGAAGTCTTTACTTTATCTTCAAATAAAGACGGTAAGTTATTATTTGTATGTATGTTTAGTTTTGGGTGCTCTTTGCACTGACATGTCATCTGTAGCCTGTAGGAATATACAAAATGTGGCGAAAACATGTGTTCCAGTTACTTAATTTGCTGAAGAAAATTGAACACATGGCCAACTAACCATAGTCATGTCCAAAGAAACACTATAAGAGGACCGGACCCTTGGTGAAGACTACGGCCTCAACTTGAATATTCACATGATCCTCTACTTCACAAGTTATTTATAACCCCTCATCAATGTAAATAACACAAATCTGCTGAGATTACACAGGTTTCCAGATAACATAGGTTTACAGACAACACAGGTTTCCAGATAACACAGGCATCCATATAACACAGGTGTCCAGACAACACATGTTTCCAGACAACACATGTTTCCAGACAACACAGGTGTTCAGACAACACAGGTATCCAGACAACACAGGTTTACAGATAACACAGGTATCCAGACAACACAGGTGTCCAGACAACACATGTTTCCAGACAACACAGGTATCCAGATAACACAGGTGTCCAGACAACACAGGTGTCCAGACAACACAGGTATCCAGATAACACAGGTTTCCAGATAACACAGGTGTCCAGACAACACAGGTTTACAGACAACACATGTTTCCAGACAACACAGGTGTCCAGACAACACAGGTATCCAGACAACACAGGTTTCCAGACAACACAGGTGTCCAGACAACACAGGTGTCCAGACAACACAGGTGTCCAGACAACACAGGTGTCCAGACAACACAGGTGTCCAGATAACACATGTTTACAGACAACACAGGTTTCCAGACAACACATGTTTCCAGACAACACAGGTTTCCGGACAACACAGGTTTCCAAATTACACAGGTGTCTAGACAACACACGTTTAAAGATTACACAGGTGTCCAGGTAACAAAACTGTTGAGATTACACAGGTGTTTTTTTTTTATTATATTAAGTCTTATATGTTGTTCAGAGAGGTAGTCACTAACTACAACAAGGGGAATCCACCTCAAAATGACACTGGCTGTTCAAGATCATGGGGTGATGAAATAAATAAACATTTTTAAAACAAATCGTTAATTCTGATAAAAAATCAGTAATTTTCTATTATCTGTTTTGTTGAGGTTCATTTTGTATATTTGTTCCCCCTTCATTGAATTTGGAGATGCCATTTTGGAAGCTACCAGTCTGGAGAGCTCATGGGAAGGGAGGTAATTACTAATATTACATTACAACCACAGTTTCATCATTTATAAACTCATTAATCAAGGAATGACCTTTTTTATCTGTGGAAATTCTGTAAAGCTAATCTGCTTGTGTAATGACAGAGACATGCTCAATGTGTGATTATTTCTCCTCCTAATCATCTTAGTCTGTTTATATCTAAGTTGACATTTAGGCCCTGTCAATATTCTATACTTACTTTTTTTCAAATATTTCAGTGACTACCATCCTTAATTTGATTATTTTCTTTTATTTCAATGTGCATCATTAACCCCTCCTTGATTGCAGAGTGAATGATCTTCCTTGATTTCAATCTCAAATTAATGGCAAGCATCTACTAGTACTCTAGTGACTTAATGGTTTAATGTGTAAATAAAGAAACAAGAAGTTACCATATAAATGTCTAGTAGACTTTGCTCAACCACTTGGTCCAAAGCAACTAGACTTTGTTTGGGCATATGTGTGACAATTTGGAAGCATGGCAATGATTGGTTGTTGTTTATACGAATATGTAATCACATAAGAAGGAACAGTCTGCATGCAGTTGACGCTCGAAGAAGGCCTATATCTCTAGAAATATCAATCTACATCATTATCTCCCTTGATGCCAATCTTAATTATCTCCCTTGATCTCAATGAACATAATTATCTCCCTTAATATCAATCTGTATTATCTCCCTTGATAATCATCAAATTCATCAGTTTTAATTTATGCTAAATTTTTATCGATCTCCGATCTGATTTAACTTTGATTACTCCTAGTGATATAAATTCATCCAGAATTATCTCCCCTGATCTCTGAAAAATATCATTAGTTAACTCCCTTGATCCCTGTTAACACGACCTTGTATTAGAAAGTTTTACAAAAACCCAGATACAGGAAATGTTAAAGGCTGGAGATCAGTAATTTTAAGTATTTTAAAACTTTTTTTTATTCAATATGTATACAAAGAAGCTTTAGGCTATCTAAACAGTAGGATCCATTATAGCAAAAACAGAATCATTACCAAAAATGTTCATGTGGACACATACACATTTAACTGTTATTTTCTTTACCGGGATTCACTAGAATTGTAAAAATCCATCTGTTTTATGTTGGATCTCTGCCAGAATTACTGATTAGTTCGAACCGAAAGAATAACATTAAAGAATCAAATTTGTCTACACAGGAAAACCCATTTGATCTCTTTTCACACAGATTTTAAACACTAGAAAATCAATCGATTTAAAGTTTGGAATGCAATTTGTTTAAAGTAAACAAACAGGAGATATTGAGCGGGTTGATGTTTTTTCAATAGGAATCTGTTATAGTTGTTAACACCATATTTGTGTTTAAACAGAATCCAAATCCTCCCATTGTTCACTGAAATAGGAGCAGACTTGTTACTCCTAGCACACCACCATTACTTCCTGTAATAGCCCCTAGTAATAGCTTTTCCATGATGCTCCAAAAATATTCTGACACAGATTACCTCCCCTGCTGTGACATTTACGATCTCCTTCTAATATCCATTCATCTTTAAAATTTACAAACTTAATTCTCTTAGACATTAATGAACCTTTCATAACCTTCCTTTTATATTGATGTAGTTTCAATTACATTATCTAAGCGTAATTTACTTTAAATTACCTCCCTTGTTGACAGTTATAAATTATATATTAGTTTACAATAGTTACCTCCCTTAATGTCATTAATTATCTCCCCTGAGTGAAAATTGCATCAGTTATCTCCCTTTATCCCATAGTCACTACATGTATTTTGCTATATTTATATTGGAAACCTAACCTCTGATTTAATGAAAATTTAATAAAATTTCTCATTTTGTTACTGAGCTCTAAAGTACTGGAGGAATTTTCCTGACTCTTGTATATAATGCCTAATTTCCATGCTGAAGTTAGAAATATTCTGCAAGTTAAAGAACATTCATTAAAACAGGATTGGGGGAATGGTCTAAAAATGGTTTGTTCTTTAAAGCAGGAAACATATTGTATGGCAGTCTTAATCAAATTGGTAGAAGTCGACTATATATAGCTCTGAAGGGAGAGAATATCTGTTAAGTATTTTTTTTATTGGAAGATATCTTAAACACTGCGGACTCTTCACTCTTCCTTTTTTGAAATTGCTCCGTCTGATTTATTGTAATGGACAGACAGTATTATATTTATATGTCATGAAGTGTCATAAAAACAGCAAGGCAGTGTTCTTACCCAGTAGAGGTATATTATGAGCTACAGTGACAAGTAATGGACCGAGCCTAATTGATTTTTATACAAATTTTCGTAACGATCCAACCTACTCTGAAGTGACAACTACAAAATCTGCTTTCTACTAATTACCCAATCATAGTCCATGGAACAAAGATCAATATGCGTGACTTTTCCGCCAACACATCCTTGAGGAAAGACAACAGATATATATGCTTTATACATCATGCATAACCTGCTAGTACCTTTGTTATCAACATTCGATTAACGCTGCCATTTGGCAAATACCGCAATGACCACACGTATTGGTAGCATATCAATACTTGTATCAGTACCGAGTCTAAAACACGACTATATCTCTCACCAACACATTCAATTATTTACTTTCCATCCCTTTATTAGCTAAGCCTGCATCACATTTTCCAGTGATGGGCCATGAATAAGTAACGTTGCTCAGTTGTATTATTCCTCTGACATACAGAGAATTGTGCCGAACCTTTCTGACACGTCTTGAGGGACACCGATGATTCCTACTTTGTACATGGCTGATTTTTAAACACACTCAAGCAAAGTATGGCTGAAACAATACAGCTGTACAATGTCTGGATCAGTTTTGCATTAAATACAAAGTATGAAACTGTGCATACTTGTTGATGACCAAACCTGTCTCCAACAGGTGTTTCAATTTAACCACACCTATTTTTAACCACACCTGTTTTATCCACACCTGTTTTGACCACACCTCATTTGACCACACCGGTTTTGACCACACCTGTTATAACCACACCTGTATTAACCACACCTGTATTAACCACACCTGTATTAACCACACCTGTTATAACCACACCTGTATTGGCCACACCTGTTATAACCACACCTGTATTGACCACACCTGTTATAACCACACCTGTTATAACCACACCTGTATTGACCACACCCGTTATAACCACACCTGTTATAACCACACCTGTATTAACCACACCTGTTATAACCACACCTGTTATAACCACACCTATTATAACCACACCTGTTATAACCACACCTGTGTTATAACCACACCTGTTATAACCACACCTATTATAACCACACCTGTGTTATAACCACACCTGTTATAACCACACCTGTATTGACCACACCTGTATTAACCACACCTGTTATAACCACACTTGTTATAACCACACCTGTTTTAACCACACTTGTTATAACCACACCTGTATTGACCACACCTGTTAAAACCACACCTGTTATAACCACACCTGTTATAACCACACCTGTATTGACCACACCTGTTATAACCACACCTGTTATAACCACACCTGTATTGACCACACCTGTTATAACCACACCTGTTATAACCACACCTGTATTGACCACACCCGTTATAACCACACCTGTTATAACCACACCTGTATTAACCACACCTGTTATAACCACACCTGTTATAACCACACCTGTTATAACCACACCTATTATAACCACACCTGTTATAACCACACCTGTGTTATAACCACACCTGTTATAACCACACCTATTATAACCACACCTGTGTTATAACCACACCTGTTATAACCACACCTGTATTGACCACACCTGTATTAACCACACCTGTTTTAACCACACTTGTTATAACCACACCTGTATTGACCACACCTGTTAAAACCACACCTGTTATAACCACACCTGTTATAACCACACCTGTATTAACCACACCCGTTATAACCACACCCGTTATAACCACACCTGTTATAACCACACCTGTTATAACCACACTTGTTTTGACCATATATACACCCATGTACCTGTAGGTGTATATATATCACACCTGTCGAAACCTGATACTGACTACCAACACACCAAACTAGGTATGTAGTGACATCTGAATGTACTGCCCATCATGGCGTACTTGACTTTGTTTACTGTTCAAAGAACCCCATAAAAAGCTGATGTCATTTATTTCCAGCCAAAGCTTAGATATTGTTTTTACTTTAAATTGATTTTATTTCCATCCAAAGCTTAGATATTGTTTCTACTTTAAATTGATTGAGATGTTGTTTAATTCTATTTCAAGTAGAAATGTTTTTTTCGGTTATTGTATCACTAGTTTAAATGATAATCACATCAATATTTCTCAATTCCAAGCTGACATTGTCATTCTCAAGTCCAATAAAATCTTTATCAATTCCCAATTATTTTAATAAAATTTCAAATTACAGTAGAATCAATAGAACAGCTTCCAGTAATCAGTCCCAGAGCATCCAGGACAAATTTTAATAAAATAAACTTTTACAAAAAAAGGAAGAAATGCTTGAGCAACGTTCATGAAAGCAACCCAAATTTAGCAACTGTAGAGTGGCAGCTATAGGCATGGTAAATGAAACTATTAAACGATCCACTCCTTCAGGGCCTGAAATTGCTTTTGCAATCAGCTCAGGGAGAAAAAAATGACTCATTCCAAATGGTAAACTTTTATCTAGTCATCAGTAACATTTCTGGAAAATTTTGCTGTAGAAAGTTGATGAGTGAAAAACTGTACCGTACCGTTTGTTTTAGCTATTTAACATACAAAAAAAGCTAGATTTTGTTTTCCGCTATCTTGGACAGGTGAAAAAGGTTGAGTAAGAATTAATTAAAATCTCCAGTAACTTTACAAGTTTTACAGAAGTAAGTAAGTACTGGTGACAAGATAAATTCATCTACATTATACATACTATTATATATATATTTAGTCTATGTAGTTTGTTTCATGAAACATATTAATTCTTATTTTAAATTCAAATAGATGTTTTACTTAAAATTTGAGTTCGAGGAATGAAACTTATTCACTCTTTAAAACCTTCCAACAATATATTTTAAATTTCAATAGATGTTTTACTTAAAAATTTTAGTTTGAGGAATGAAACGTATTAAGTCTTTAAAATCTTCTGACTATATATTTTAAATGTTTTACTTAAAAATTTAGCTAGAGGAATAAAACATATTAACTCTTAATTGTTTTCTGACCATTTATTTTGAATGAAAATAAATGTTTTACTTTAAAAAATTTCTACAGGAACACTAGTGACATTTGACACTTATTTATGATATTGTAATCCCTAGTTAAGAGACAAAGCTTCCATTTATATACAGAAAAAACATTAATATTTGTTTTCAGCTAATGGCATATGTGCGATAGCATTTAGTATGTACAGACAGCAGTCGTATATTCTAATGTTAAACTGCGAAAGTTTTTTTTTTTACAAACATATATTTACAAGTTCAAGCTCAGAGCAGATATCTGAAGTATGCTCATGATCATGAAGCCTACAAAAGATTCTGATCACAATGTTGTGATTTATCTTCTGACAGGATGATTCCACTGCATCAAAATATATATGCTAATTAATCAACAACCATTGAAAGTCTTGTCAACTTCTCTAAATATTTGTATACACAAATCACGAAAATATTGTCTTCAATTTAAATGAGGGAGCATGCATGTTTCCCTCATCAATCGTATATGATGGAGTCCAACAACTCCAAATGTAGCTGTATGGTCGTTAATGATGGAACCAATATTATCTATAACATACAATTTATGTCAACACTGTCCTCCACTGTCTGAGCTTAGTAGCCTTACGCCATTTATCACTTTCATTGTCAGTGAAAGAGTTCTCGCCTTGAGTGCCAATATAGACATGGCCGCGAAGGCGCGACCCTCAAACGGTATTTACTTTGAGCACATCGGCAGTGTTTGTCCTGTCAAAACCCATGTCAAAGGCAACCAGGATTAATGCCCAGATATCAATTTCCTCCTAGTGTCAATTCTCTACAAATATGGGGACCTTAGGACCCCTTAGTTCCATCGGCCAAGGCCAGCAGATTCTTCTCAAATCACTCAACACATAGCAGACCCATCAGCCAACAAGCAATCATTTTAACTTAGAAATGTCCGCAATGAGAGAAAAAGATTCCGCATCATTTTAACTTGAGATGTGTCGGAGGGACAAAGATTTCGCATCATTTTAACTTGAGAGGTGTCAGGGTGAGGGACAATTTTTCTTCCTGCAGTTAAAAAATCAATTTATAAAAAAAACAACCCAATTTGTATATATTTAAAATGAATTAGCAATATTCTTTATACATGTATATTTTTTAGTTTCATGTCTCTCAGGGAAATACCTGTGTATAAAGGCCACACCTGTACAGTATGAACCTGTGTATAGAGGCCACACCTGTACAGTATGAACCTGTGTATAAAGGTCACACCTGTACAGTATGAACCTGTGTAGAAAGGCCACACCTGTACAGTATGAACATGTGTAGAAAGGCCACACCTGTACAGTATGAACCTGTGTAGAAAGACCACACCTGTACAGTATGAACCTGTGTAGAAAGGTCACACCTGTAGAGTAAATACCTGAGTAGAAAGGCAATACCTGTACAGTAAATACCTGTGTAGAAAGATCACACCTGTACAGTATGAACCTGTGTATAATGGTCACACCTGTACAGTAAATACCTGTGTCAAAAGGCCACACCTGTACAGTAAATACTTGTGTTGAAAGGCCACACCTGTACAGTATGAACCTGTGTATAAAGGTCACCTGCACAGTATGAACCTGTGTATAAAGGTCACACCTGTACAGTATGAACCTGTGTATAAAGGTCACACCTGTACAGTATGAACCTGTGTATAAAGGTCACCTGCACAGTATGAACCTGTGTATAGAGGCCACACATGTACAGTATGAACCTGTGTAGAAAGGCCACACCTGTACAGTATGAACCTGTGTATAAAGGTCACACCTGTACAGTATGAACATGTGTAGAAAGGCCACACATGTACAGTAAATACCTGTGTATAAAGGTCACACCTGTACAGTAAATAACTGTGTATAAAGGCCACACATGTACCGTAATAAATGTATACACACCTATCTTTCACAAAGCCTTTATTAATACTTTTCAACCTATTACAAAACAACTTTTATATTGTTGTGAGGAACTCTTTCATAATGAAGGGACATATGTCACAATTAAGGTAGCATATACCCTTAAGTCCTTTGTAATTAAATTCCTCAGGGCAATCAGGGCTGCGATGGCCGAGGGGTTAAGGCGTCCCGACACTTTATCACTAGCCCTCCACCTCTGTAGTTGCCAGGTACTGACCGTAGGCCGGTGGTTTTTCTCCGGTCACTCTGCCTTTCCTCCACCTCCGAAACCTGGCATGTCCTTAAATGTCCTTGGCTGTTAATAGGACATTAAACAAAATAAACCAAATAAACCATAACCTTTGTTATCTTATGAGTTTGCGGAGTATTTGGTTTGTGACAATATTTACTTGTGTGCAATTAAGGGTTTCACAGACCCAGTGACATGTTTGAGTTCTCATCAAATAATTATATATATATACCTGTGAATTAAATAAATAATTTTAAACACCAAAATATTCTTTTCCTAGCCTGGCTGCAGGCTTTTAACACAACCATTAACAAAATACAAAAAAAATATTCCAGTGATGAGCACAGACAGTTATGGTTCCGTTATGCCTGCGATCAAAGCAGCCCCCGAGTCACGCCTCCTATACTGGTCTAAATGATGGAGATTAGCGAGTCGTGTGCTAGCGATCGTAAATAAATTAATTGGATCTCAATCTACAGTGCTCTTTCCTATTTATATGTCATTGTTTTTTTGTGTTACAGAGGAAGCTCTTGTCTCAGGTTTTATATTTTATGAACAATTGGATGTGATTGGCTCTTTTTCAGAAACTGAATCCAGGCTAGAAGACATCCCTGTGTTTGGACAATTTTTTCGGAGAACTTGACCTATATTCTGCATGACTACATTAGTTGAACCATAGCCTTCTAGAACCATATACCCCGAAAAATATCAAAAATATACGAAATGTATCAAAATTCCATACAGATATCTTAAACTCAACTCTAGGATCCTTTGGACAATTTTGTTCACATCACCTGATTCTTGTTCATTTCTATCTTCATCAGAAACATCTCCAGTTATGATATCTCTATCACCATGTAAATATTTATATAAAGATGATGTAAGTAACTAGGCTGTAACCATTGTGGAGAAATAACAGCATTCCACATCTATATTATACAATCATCAACTACAAGAAATTTTGTAAAGGGAGACAACTGCAGAAAATTTACAATTACAATTATTTTAGATTTTGTAAAGGGAGACAACTGCAGAAAATTAACAATTACAATTATTTTAGATTTTGTAAAGGGAGACAACTGCAGAAAATTAACAATTACAATTATTTTAGATTTTGTAAAGGGAGACAACTGCAGAAAATTTACAATTACGCTTATTTTAGATTTTGTAAAGTTTAACAACTGCAGAACATTAACAATTACAATTATTTTAGATTTTGTAAAGGGAGACAACTGTAGAAAATTTACAATTACAAATATCTAAGATTTCGTAAAGGGAGACAACTGCAGAAAATTTGCGATCACAATTATTCAAAATTTTTTAAAGGAACACAAATAAAGAAATTTGAATTAGAGAAGTGACCTATAACAAGCAGTTTCATTTTTTCAAATTTTTCAGCAAAAGGCATAAATGACCTGTCAGCTTTACTACCTCCAGTGGTGGAGTCGAGCTCCTGAGTATTGTATGTCTGGTGTAATGATCGTGACCCCAGGTCTCCCCGGGCTAATCAATGAAGACTGATGAAATTTCTGTCAGACATTCTTCACATGGCTTGTTGGCTTAAATTGTTTCAGCTCTGATAGTATATGGCTACACAGAGTAAGAGCCAGATTTTCCTGTGCAATCTGTCCGAGACATATTTCCTCGTGTCTGCCAATAAACACTTGTGACTTGGAAGGTACTCTGCTCTGCCTCCGGCTGTCCCGTAGGATGCTTTCAGGGAATCACTTTCTCAATAACTTGTCACATGGTCTCCCTGCACCTAAATCTATTAACCAACATGACACAAGCGTCAGATCAGATTTTCCAAAACCGTTCATCCTCCATGATGACAAAGAGGAACTCAGGATGAAAATTGTCTGAGAAAAGCTGGTTTTTCTCATGTCACTCAGTCAATACAGCTGTGTGAGCTAGTATTACAGAATAAAAACCTCTCTAAAACGACAATCAAAATGTCGAAAGTCCCGGTATTTTAGGATAAAAACCTGTCTAGAGCGACCATCAAAATGTCAAAAGTCCTAGTATTACAGGATGAAAACCTCTCTAAAACGACAATCAAAATGTCAAAAGCCCCGGTATTTTAGGATAAAAACCTGTCTAGAGCGACCATCAAAATGTCAAAAGACCCAGTATTACAGGATAAAATCCTGTTTAGAGCGACCATCAAAATGTCAAAAGTCCCTGTATTACAGAGAAAAAACCTGTCTAGAGCGACCATCAAAATGTCAAAAGTCCCTGTATTACAGGAAAAAAACCTGTCTAGATCGACCATCAAAATGTCAAAAATAATATTGTTCATAAGTAAAATTTCATCTCATTAAGAAATATAATTATAGAATAAATAGAGAATCATAGGAAAGACATCATTTTAATGCTTTAAATATGACCTACATTCTTCAACAACTTAATTTTGGGGCCCTTTTAAGACCTCCGTACTGAAGAAAATCTTGACCTCAGTTTCAAAAATTTGTTTATTTGAAGAGTTGAGGAAAAACTTCCCACTGAATGGCAATGCTGACTAAAAAGTCTTGTGATGTCACTTCCTTTTATATTGTTCTTCGAATTCCTTCAGATGTTTCTTTCTTTTTTCTTTTCTCTCACTTCTTTACCATAGCTACCTTTCCCTAACATGTAAACAGCTAAACTGGAGCTTGTTCTTAAAACCTGCTTTGATAATAATAAATTTGCTCCAATACTATTAAACATACAATGAAATGATGCCTTCTTTTTCAAAGTGTTTCACCTTTGCCATTGTTAGAACAGGATCTACATTTTAATGGTGACATGCCTAATGTGTCAAAAAGAGTCAACGGACGAATGGAACAGAGCTATGAGACCCAGTTGGGCATCGTCATGGTAATAATTTTTGATTGATTACTCTACATTTTGTGGCTACAGACGTATTCCAGGAGGAATTTGTCAGCTGGGTAACCAGGAGCCGAAAATGAACTCTTACACGAAAATTGGATCTCCCATCCTCTGAATTGTCTCATTACACGTTCACAAGCATTACCGACAGTAAGTACCTGGTCGGTGAGTCATCTCGATCTCATTTCCAAGGTAAACTTTGACACTGGTGCCATATATAATACCCATACCTGGGCAGCTGTAAATAATATGATGCAGTGACCTACTTTAACAGAAGAGTGAAACATGGACCTATATATTCTTACAGACAAATGACACAGTGACCTACTTTGACAGAAGAGTGACACAGTGACCTATATATTCTTACAGACAAATGACACAGTGACCTACTGCAGCAGAAGAGTGACCTATTAACATGTTATAAATACTGTCATAGTTACATTTGTAGAATAAAGCTAGATTGTAATTTAAACTTCCTAATTAAATGTCACAGTGGCCTATTAACATGTTATAAATACCTTCATATTTACATTTGTAGAGTAAAACTATAGATTGTAATTTAAACTTCCTAATTAAATGTCACAGTGACCTATCAACATGTAAATGACTTCATATTTACCTACATTTGTAGAATAAAGCAATAGATTGTAAATTTAAACTTCCTAATTAAATGACATAGTGACCTATTTTTGATGACCTATTATGAAGAAGATAATAATTCTGTTAAGGTTTTATTTTCGTTTTTTTTTTGCTATTTCTAGAACAGATATAAATATTTTGAAAAACACACACCTGGAAAATGACCCGTTAAATAATGTAACACATATCATTGGTTAATGGGATGTTGAGCATGTTGACCTAGAATAAAACATGTCAATGACCTAGAATAAAACATTTTGTCGACCTAGAATAAAGCATGTCAATGACCTAGAATAAAGCATGTTGTTGACCTACAATAAAGCATTCAATGACCTAGAATAAAGCATGTCATTGACCTAGAGTAAATATGTTGGTGACCCAGAATAAAGCATGTCATTGACCTAGAGTAAATATGTTGGTGAAATAGAATAAAGCATGTCATTGACCTAGAATAAAGCATGTCAATGACCAAGAGTAAATATGTCGTTGACCTAGAATAAAGAATCTCATTGACCTATAGTTTTTTTTCTGAGGGCTTTTTGGGGCCGTTAATGGGCCTCATTCCCAATTGAAATTATTTCATGTTTAAGCCAAATTCCTAAAATTTGCTGTTTACTCCTGAAAAAATCTTTCCCAACTCATCAATTTTTTTCCCAAAATGAGACAAAAAGGCCCCATCCCAAACCAGTGAGAAAAAGCCCTGACCTATAATAAAGCATGTTGTTGACCTAGACTAAAGCATGTAATTGACCTAGAGTAAATATGTCAGTGACCTAGAATAAAGCATGTAGGTGACCTAGAATAAAGGGTGTCAGTGACCTAGAAGAGTATATCAGAGTCTTCCAAGCGTTTATATGTTTGACCCACAGTAGTACTAAAACACACACCAGTAGAGTATTGAGACAACACATCTTTTTGATCTGCAAACTAAGAAAGTGATTAATTGACCTGAAAGAGTATTTCATTTGGTCCTGAATATTGATTGGAAATTACCGCTAATGAAAAGCGGATACAGGGCAGTAAATCCCAAGTGTGGCATTACAAAATATGATACAGAGTTTGACCCGAACAGAACAAATAAACTGTAATATGTGTTACCTACATCCCAAAGTAATCATCAATCACTGTCAGAAATCTACACCATTAAACTAGATAACAACCACTGGACACGATTTCTAAGACACGTTAGGTCAATTTTGATCCGAGACATATTCGGTCAATTTCGATTGGCCATTTCTCAATCTGCGATTTGACCATGATCTAGGCCTGGTTTGGTTAACACTTTTCTGTCAATATTGACAACATAATGTCAAGGGTCAAAGGTCAGATATTTAATCTCATAAAGCACAAAGGCTTGGACCAGGAAGATCATTTGGAATTAAAGGTGGCAGTATTTGGAGTTCCAGATGGATGGCCTAGCTACATAATGATGAGCTACTGATAGAATGAAATCGGGCACCAGTATTTAGATGGACGGTATTTAGATGGCCGGTCAACAAAATGAGCTATAAATAGAACAAAATTGGGGGACCATTATTTAGATGGACGATCTTCAAACTGAGCTATAAATAGAATGAAATTGGGGACCAGTATTTAAACAGCTAGTATATATTGGGTACATTCTGATCACAGCACCAGCGTAAAGTGGAATGCTGACCTCCATGTTTAGAATTGGCCAGATATGATAAAAGCCACTGGCTGTTCGATGGAAGGACAAATGGATTAATGGCGGCCGGATACAGCAGCACAATGATTTATATTTCAAAACTAAATCAATGGAATTAAAAAGCATGTCGTTGCCTAAATAAACATGATTTAAACTTGTCTGAAGTTAAGTGGCCACAATTATCATCGTTAATGTTTGTATTTAGCCCTAAAAACATCCTATGAGTTGCCGTGTTTACTGGCAATTATATGGTCATGTGATCACTTTGTAATAAGGTGGAGAAATATCACCTTGGCAGATTATACTTGACCAACTTTTGTCACGGGTAATTAATAAATCTGTCCAGTGTCAAATCTTCTGTACTCTGTCCAAAATCTAAATAAATGTCAGTGATAATAGACAGCTCATCCAGATAATCGAGTACATCTACCCATATAGTCAGATATACCACACCTATACCCATATAGTCAGTCACTACACTCACCCATATAGTAGACAGTCATAACACCTACCCATATAGTAGACAGTCATAACACCTACCCATATAGTAGACAGTCATAACACCTACCCATATAGTCAGATACCACACCTACCCATATAGTCAGATACCATACCTACCCATATAGTCAGATACCACACCTACCCATAGAGTCAGATACCACACCTACCCATAGAGTCAGATACCACACCTACCCATATAGTCAGATACCACACCTACACCTACCCATAGAGTCAGATATCACACCTACCCATATAGTCAGATACCTCACCTACCCATAGAGTCAGATACCACACCTACCCATATAGTCAGTCATAACACCTTACCATAGAGTCAGATACCACACCTACCCATATAGTCAGATACCACACCTACCCATATAGTCAGTCACAACACCTACCCATACAGTCAGATACCACACCTACCCATAGAGTCAGTCACAACACTTACCCATATAGTCAGATACCACACCTACCCATAGAGTCAGATACCACACCTACCCATATAGTCAGTCATAACACCTACCCATAGAGTCAGATACCACACCTACCCATATAGTCAGATACCACACCTACCCATATAGTCAGTCACAACACCTACCCATAGAGTCAGATACCACACCTACCCATATAGTCAGATACCACACCTACCCATAGAGTCAGTCACAACACTTACCCATATAGTCAGATACCACACCTACCCATAGAGTCAGATACCACACCTACCCATAGAGTCAGTCACAACACTTACCCATATAGTCAGATACCACACCTACCCATAGAGTCAGATACCACACCTACCCATATAGTCAGTCATAACACCTACCCATAGAGTCAGATACCACACCTACCCATATAGTCAGTCACAACACCTACCCATACAGTCAGATACCACACCTACCCATAGAGTCAGTCACAACACCTACCCATATAGTCAGATACCACACCTACCCATAGAGTCAGATACCACACCTACCCATATAGTCAGGTACCACACCTACCCATAAAGTCAGTCACAACACCTACCCATAGAGTCAGATACCACACCTACCCATAGAGTCAGATACCACACCTACCCATAGAGTCAGATACCACACCTACCCATAGAGTCAGATACCACACCTACCCATATAGTCAGTTACAACACCTACCCATATAGTCAGGTACCACACCTACCCATATAGTCAGTCACAACACCTACCCATATAGTCAGATACTACACCTACCCATATAGTCAGTCACAACACCTACCCATATAGTCAGTCATAATACCTTACCATAGAGTCAGATACCACACCTACCCATATAGTCAGATACCACACCTACCCATAGAGTCAGATACCACACCTACCCATAGAGTCAGATACCACACCTACCCATATAGTCAGATACCACACCTACCCATATAGTCAGATACCACACCTACCCATAGAGTCAGATACCACACCTACCCATAGAGTCAGATACCACACCTACCCATAGAGTCAGATACCACACCTACCCATAGAGTCAGATACCACACCTACCCATATAGTCAGTCACAACACCTACCCATATAGTCAGTCACAACACCTACCCATATAGTCAGATACCACACCTACCCATATAGTCAGTCACAACACCTACCCATAGAGTCAGATACCACACCTACCCATATAGTCAGTCACAACACCTACCCATATAGTCAGATACCACACCTACCCATAGAGTCAGATACCACACCTACCCATAGAGTCAGATACCACACCTACCCATAGAGTCAGATACCACACCTACCCATATAGTCAGATACCACACCTACCCATATAGTCAGATACCACACCTACCCATATAGTCAGGTACCACACCTACCCATATAGTCAGTCATAACACCTACCCATAGAGTCAGATACCACACCTACCCATATAGTCAGTCATAACACCTACCCATAGAGTCAGATACCACACCTACCCATATAGTCAGATACCACACCTACCCATATAGTCAGTCACAACACCTACCCATAGAGTCAGATACCACACCTACCCATATAGTCAGTCATAACACCTACCCATAGAGTCAGATACCACACCTACCCATATAGTCAGTCACAACACCTACCCATATAGTCAGATACCACACCTACCCATATAGTCAGTCACAACATCTACCCATATAGTCAGATACCACACCTACCCATATAGTCAGTCACAACACCTACCCATATAGTCAGTCACAACACCTACCCATATAGTCAGATACCACACCTACCCATATAGTCAGATACAACACCTACCCATATAGTCAGTCACAACACCTACCCATATAGTCAGATACCACACCTACCCATATAGTCAGTCACAACATCTACCCATATAGTCAGTCACAACACCTACCCATATAGTCAGTCACAACATCTACCCATATAGTCAGATACCACACCTACCCATAGAGTCAGATACCACACCTACCCATAGAGTCAGATACAACACCTACCCATAGTCAGATACCACACTCACCCATATAGTCAGTCACAACACCTACCCATATAGTCAGATACAACACCTACCCATATAGTCAGATACCACACCTACCCATATAGTCAGATACCACACTCACCCATATAGTCAGTCACAACACCTACCCATATAGTCAGATACAACACCTACCCATATAGTCAGATACCACACCTACCCATAGAGTCAGATACCACACCTACCCATAGAGTCAGATACCCGTCAGCAGACTGACTGAGTACCCAACCTGAGTACGTGTACACTTTCCAACATCTGATCCCGACGTGACTGGGTACCCCAGAGGCCTGGTGAGGTCATTCTATGGTGATAAATACGTTATACCTGACTTGTTTCATGGTCTTCATTAATACAAAAAACACCCTGAATGTATATGTATCTTTCTGATTCATCTCACTTTAATCAGATAAACTTTACACATAGTCGCAAATGCACCTATGGCACAAGGTCAAGCGCACCACTACATCTGTGCAGCTATGTACGGAGAATCTCTTCTCATGTAAAACAGTGATCAGAATGAAATTTAATTAAAACACGATTCCATTATTGCCCAAACAACATGCCATGATATATACTGGATGTGTGTGGCACCGATGACTCGGCTCTGGATAAAACCAGGCCACCACACTGCGTATCGTCACGCCAACCGGGGTTGGAGGCCGTCAATTTACACATAGACAATCTCTCCATACGCATCTCAAATCCTCATCAATAGCCGGGGAACTGCCATTTCACGGCATTTGACAATAGTAGGGCAATGATTGAGGATCTACTATGGAAAACAGAATATATATATATCTATTATAGATTTACCAGGGAAATATTGAGAGTTATTCATTCTATATAAACATGATTTTTTTTTCACTAGTGAAAATTATCACTTTTTCTGACATTTTTGCGAAAAATTTCACGAAAAATTTCAATTTTTCTGATTTGACCAATCAGAACACTGCTTACAAACGACAATGTGGAAAATTTTGATTTGCGTATTAGCTTTCCGTCATGTTTTATGACGTCATAATGCAAGATAGAATACATAACGTCACAATTTTGCGTACATTTGTAAGCCGTTGACAGGGGACCGCAATGAATTCTGGGAGAGATTGAGCTGCCTCGGTATATTTTGCTATAAAATATAATAAACAGAATATCTAACAGTATCTTCAGTAATACCAAGTACATTTCACGAGTGTTTTTTTTTGATATTTTGAGATTTTTCACGAGTGCGTATCCTCTATATATAAGTACATATAGCGCCTATATAACTATAATCAGCTAGCAACTGCTGTACAGGAAACACCTTCCTGGGAAAGATTTGGAAAGAACAGCTATCTTACCAAATCCAGAGTGTTTCTGTCCGTATATCATAAAATGTGACATCTTAAATTAAAACATAATAATTTATGTTTTGATTGATTTCATTTAAGGGTGTATGGTACCATTGTTCTACATACACCTAAATTTATTGCGTAAAGTATACATGAATAAAATTGATCAGTTTTGTAAATTTCTCTCCAATATATCGGATAGCAATAAGTTAATGCCTATATGTTAAATGGTCCTTGTCAGTGTACTTTCATGCCCAGCGGAGTTGTGAAATATTTTGAACCAATCAATAACTCAATTATACATGTCGTCATTGTACATCTGAAGTTCCCGTCTCAGTATTGAAATAAAGCACCAATTAAGGGAAACATGAAACTCAAAATATACAAAAATTGCCAAAATGTTCATACACAAGTTTCAGCACAAAAAACATTTGATAAAATAAATGCCATATAACCTGAATGAATGGTATACATGTATTTATATTGTGTTCAGAGGATTTCAAATTTATTTTTTATGCTTAAGGTAATGGATTATATTGCAACCTGTTCAGCAAATTCCACAAGAAAATATAGTCATCATGGAGCTTAACGAATAATTAATTAATTATTTAATTACCTTGGTTATGATCATGAATGATCAAAAAATTGTAAATTATAATCATGGTCACCAAAATGTTTAATGAAATACAAAACAAATGTGAAATCATGAAGATGTTAATTACTGGTTGGTCAGAGTCACCTAAATGTTTATGTAAGTATTTATCAATCATCAAGGAGGCTTAACATATCAGTATAATTATGTTCACAAAATAATGCTGTGGACAAAGAAAAGGCTTAAGCATAGAAATATCAATATAAATTCTTATAAAGGGATATAGGTTTCGAAAAAAAAAAAAAATAAGAAAAAAATCTTTGTCAAAATGAAGCTTTTGTTACAAAATGATCATGCCTACTGCTCAGTTTTCAAATGTTCATGTAATGATCATGTTTTGTAAGACACATACTTGCTGACTTCACAGAAAATGCAATGACTGTAGCTTTAAGGTATAAATAAGTCTGGTATAGTTAACATGCGTTATACACACAGATAGATATTCCATCATATCAGACTTGAGGCTTCCTTCCCAGAATTCACCATAAAGAGGTGAAGCACGAAATCAACGATCTCACTGAAGAGGGTTTAATCCTCCGGGGGATCAACATTCCATTTCAAACTTGTATCTTTGATAATCCCGGGGAACTCCAATTTAATTTGTGGTAATGTTTTACAAGAAATTAAAGCAACTGGGCTTAAATAATGAATAGGCTGTCTTTCTCTAAGAAGTCGTATCAGGGACCTGTTTCTGGAAGAGTAGAGCGTAGTTACCTAACACATGGATTTTCACACCCTATACTCTATCCCCTACAAACCGCCTTCGAGCTCGTGGTAATTCACTCTCGCCGGTAAATCATTTCTTACATTACAATGCTTTCTATCAAATTTACCATGTCAGAATCCTTCCCATATGAACGACTTTGAAAGATTAGGTTTAAAGACGACAAGTGTTGGATTGTACGTGTCTGGCAGTGTGAATTAGAACGACAGATATATATGAAACGAGAAAAGTTTCTACACCAGAGAAAATTGAACAATATCACCAACAGAACAGAACTCTATGTAAACCATATTACTTAGTTACCGATGGGAACACTAGAAGCTGGTATCCTGGACAACGTTTCCATAAAAATCTCAACAAGAGGCACAATGGACCCGCATGAAACAACTGTCTTCCTCTCACTTTTGTATATACATCGATGTAACAATTAGAGAGGGCTATAATTCAAATTAAACAACCACTGATTGTAATATTAATGGGGATGTATTGTAATGGGGATGTATTGTAATGGGGACGGATTGTAATGGGGGCCATTACAGCTGTCCCCTAACACCCCACAATCATACCAATGTGTTCGGTATCCCTTATAACCTTTCTATACCAATTTTCACTTTAATATGACAATTTCTTAATTTTGACCCATCAGAGGCCTCCGTTATGTTACCGTGGCAACCAAACTTTCCAAAAATGTTATCATGTTATTCAGGATCCCTAAAAACCCATATTTACCAATTTTTACCGAAATTGGAGACCAAATCCAAAAACAGAAATCGGCTCCGGTGGCCATCTTTGATTTCTGATTGCTAAAAAACAAACATGCATGCACACACCCCACCCCTTATGTCTGTGATGTCTCATGAGATCCTCCCAGTAGTTTCTAAAAAGTGATGGAAACCTCAGCTCCACGGCGGAAGAAATAAGAAGAAACAAGAATAATAATGAGAAGAAACGGAGTATAATTAACACTTTTGTCTAACCAACCTGAAATTCTATACAGATTATATATATATGTATTTGAAAATCGTATTACCCATCATTAAAATCATGTGATGGGCCAACCGTATGATGTTGTTTGTTTGTTTTTGTTTAACGTCCTATTAACAGCCAGGGTCATTTAAGGACGTGCCAGGTTTTGGAGGTGGAGGAAAGCCGGAGAACCCGGAAAAAAACCACCGGCCTACGGTCAGTACCTGGCAACTGCCCCACGTAGGCTTCGAACTCGCAACCCAGAGGTGGAGGGCTAGTGTTAAAGTGTCGGGACACCTTAACCACTCGGCCACCGCAGCCCCAATGATGTCCAGTGAGGTAGTCACCAACTACTACAAGGAGACCCCGCCTCAAAATGTCTCTAACTGTTCACAGGGCCATGAACCCAGCAAACAAACTGATCCATTATATTTATATCAATTACCACTTGTGGTGCTAGTTTTATATAGCAGGGCACTTCCTCCACCACAGATGATATCTCTGTCTGTAAACTATTGAACTGTAATAGCAACACAGACTGCTGTATGTTAGTCGGAACAAATGACAAAACGCATTCCAATGATGATCATCCAGGATAATGTGTATATAAATATTTACACGTACAATGTGATCGACTGGATTTCTGGCTATAGGCACAACAGTCGATACTTATCTCTTATTTACATAGGACAGCCAAACTTGAGTTTAGATAAATCATAAAACAATGCTCCTGGGAGACAAAATGGTGAGCAGATTCAAACCCAGCCAAGTGATTTCTACAATGCTGGCACATCAACTTTCATCATGTAGATTCAATAGCAAGGGGAGATAACTCTAGAATTTTAAACCTGACTCTGACTTCATATTGTAGTCAAGTTTAAAAGAGGCTTGAAAACTACTGAAAATAATGCTACTGTCAAGATTTTATTTAGTATTTTTCACAGTGAAAGGGATTTCTATAATGCTGACACGTCAACTTTCATCATGCAGATTCAATAGCAAGGGGAGATAACTCTAGAATTTTAAACTGACTCTGACTTTATATTGTAGTCAAGTTTAAAAGAGGCTTGAAAACTACTGAAAATAATGCTACTGTCAAGATTTTATTTATTTTTTTTGACAGTGAAAGTGATTTCTATAATGCTGACACATCAACTTTCATCATGCAGATTCAATAGCAAGGGGAGATAACTCTAGAATTTTAAACCTGACTCTGACTTCATATTGTAGTCAAGTTTAAAAGAGGCTTGAAAACTACTGAAAATAATGCTACTGTCAAGATTTTATTTAGTATTTTTGACAGTGAAAGTGATTTCTATAATGCTGACACATCAACTTTCATCATGCAGATTCAATAGCAAGGGGAGATAACTCTAGAATTTTAAACCTGACTCTGACTTTGTATTGTAGTCAAGTTTAAAAGAGGCTTGAAAACTACTGAAAATAATGCTACTGTCAAGATTTTATTTAGTATTTTTGACAGTGAAAGTGATTTCTATAATGCTGACACATCAACTTTCATCATGTAGATTCAATAGCAAGGGGAGATAACTCTAGAATTTTAAACCTGACTCTGACTTTGTATTGTAGTCAAGTTTAAAAGAGGCTTGAAAACTACTGAAAATAATGCTACTGTCAAGATTTTATTTAGTATTTTTGACAGTGAAAGTGATTTCTATAATGCTGACACATCAACTTTTATCATGTAGATTCAATAGCAAGGGGAGATAACTCTAGAATTTTAAACCTGACTCTGACTTCATATTGTAGTCAAGTTTAAAAGAGGCTTGAAAACTACTGAAAATAATGCTACTGTCAAGATTTTATTTAGTATTTTTGACAGGTCGTCTATGACCACAGCTGGAAGACCAGACAAGCCTTTCCTAGTGGAGTCTGCAGAGTCTGGTTCTCAAACAGGCTTCCACTCTGAGTTCACTGTATATATCTCCGTAGGTGACAAGTCCAAACCCTACCCAGACAACTTAACGATGTAAAGTAAATTACCTCCCAGCTTACGGGTCCTCCAGCCAGACACCCCCCTCCCCCCTCCTCAGGTACTCCACTGCGTAAACTCCGTCCCAATCAAATACATCACGTACAAAATGCAATGTATGTCTTTCTCCTCCGGCCCTGACCAACCAATTACCATACAGTGTCCTGTAACCGTGTCTGCCCAAATAAGGGCACCCTCACATTCATTCAAACATAAACTCTACTTCAGAGATGCCTACATTTTTTTCTCCTTATTTCTATAGTTAGATGTACATGTGGTGACGGAATTCCAACATCTATTACAATTGTACTTGTGTGAATCCTGTCAACAATATATGACATTGTGTAAGTCCATAAGGGTGTCAGATTAGACAGTTTAATCTGACCAATGTGTTGTAACCTGTAGGGTGTCAGATTAGACTGACCAAATTGTTGTAACCTGTAGGGTGTCAGATTAGAGAGGTTAATCTGACCAATGTGTTGTAACCTGTAGGGTGTCAGATTAGACAGGTTAATCTGACCAATATGTTGTAACCTTAGGGTGTCAGATTAGAAAGGTTAATCTGACCAATATGTTGTAACCTGTAGGGTGTCAGATTAGAGAGGTTACTCTGACCAATATGTTGTAACCTGTAGGGTGTCAGATTAGACAGGTTAACCTGACCAATATGTTGTAACCTGTAGGGTGTCAGATTGGAGAGGTTAATCTGACCAATATGTTGTAACCTGTAGGATGTCAGATTAGACAGGTTAATCTGACCAATATGTTGTAGCCTGTAAGGAGTCAGATTAGACAGGTTAATATGACCAATATGTTGTAACCTGTAGGGTGACAGATTAGACAGGTTAATCTGACCAATATGTTGTAACCTGTAGGTGTCAGATTAGACAGGTTAATCTGACCAATATGTTGTAACCTGTAGGGTGTCAGATTAGAGAGGTTAATCTGACCAATATGTTGTAACCTGTAGGTGTCAGATTAGAGAGGTTAATATGACCAATATGTTGTAACCTGTAGGGAGTCAGATTAGACAGGTTAAACTGACCAATATGTTGTAACCTGTAGGGTGTCAGATTAGAGAGGTTAATATGACCAATATGTTGTAACCTGTAGGGTGTCAGATTAGACAGGTTAAACTGACCAATATGTTGTAACTTGTAGGGTGTCAGATTAGACAGGTTAATCTGACCAATATGTTGTAACCTGTAGGGTGTCAGATTAGACAGGTTAATGTGACCAATATGTTTTGTCCTACAGGGTGTCAGATTAGACAGGTTAATCTGACTAATATGTTGTAACCTGTAGGGTGACAGATTAGACAGGTTAATCTGACCAATATATTGCAACCTGTAGGGTGTCAGATTAGACTGGTTAATCTGACCAATATGTTGTAACTTGTAGGGTGTCAGATTAGACAGGTTAATCTGACCAATATATTGTGTCCTACTGTAGGGGTGTCAGATTAGAGAGGTTAATCTGACCAATATGTTGTAACCTGTAGGGTGTCAGATTAGAGGGGTTAAACTGACCACTGTGTTGTAACCTGTAGGTCGTCAGATTAGACAGGTTACTATGACCAATATGTTGTAACCTGTAGGGTGTCAGATTAGACAGGTTAATCTGACCAATGTGTTGTAACCTGTAGGGTGTCAGATTAGAGAGGTTAATCTGACAAATATGTTGTAACCTGTAGGGTGTCAGATTAGAGAGGTTAAACTGACCAATATGTTGTAACCTGTAGGGTGTCAGATTAGAGGTTAATCTGACCAATGTGTTGTAACCTGTAGGGTGTCAGATTAGAAAGTTTAATCAGACCAATGTGTTCTGCCGTATAACAGGGATCAATCTAAGGATTTTTCATTACTGTTTAAGGGTAGGTTCCCCTCAGGATTTTCTTCCATTTCACCCCTCAGACTTCAAAATTCACTGAAATATAATTGTATTTTCCCCTCATTTCTATGGCACTACAGATTTGCTTTCCTAATTAACAATTTGGTGTTTTCACATGGAAAATGTGTTTTGAAGGTAAAAAACTGAACCATAGTTTTTTTTTCTTCAAATTCCTTATTCCTTTTCAGAACTGATTTTCCCTGTATAGGGTCAGATAGTTGTGATATTAAAGGATATTTAATATTGCCAGATCACATTGGCGATACTTTAAAAAGCTAGGAAAACTTTATATTGTGTGTGGGATTCATTGAAAATGGCACAGATATTGAATTATTAAAACATCGACTTTCAAAACAAAAACTAAATTCTCATACAGTAATGTCGTCACTGCACACCAAAGCAAACATCATCTGCCACGAGCTGCATTCACGCTGCTATGAATGTCATTATCAGGTGTTGGTATAAGATATGGCAATATTGACAGATTTATTTATTTTTCTGAGTGCCTGATGATGCAGGTTTTATAAATAATACACAATAAACAATTGGACGCTGTTTAATGTTAGACACTTTACCCTGTTTAACATGTATGATTTTACATACGCAGCACTATTCTATACAAATATACCCCATGACGTACGTAACATCAGATCCTGTTCAAAACGAATAAAATTCGATATTTTTTGTTCACTTTTGGATCGTGATTCATTTTTAATCAAATGTTTCAATAAATGGTGAAACTAGAAACATCAATCAAGAACATGTTTTCTATTGTTACCTTTTCCGTCAGGTAACAATCGATCGGAAGCCCCATTCAGGAGTGAGAATTTGACATCATACGTACCACACCTTAAGTTAGCCCCTGGCTCGTAACTCAAGCAGGATGAGATAAAAATTTAAACATGACCAAATACAAAATATTCATATGTGAAAGTTCCCTGCGGGATGTTCTGTTTTAACTTTTGAATTTAAACCACTTTTTACTGAGACCACCTGTATTAATCACAGACCCTTGTGTTGAGGAACCTGTGTAAAGAGACCACCTGTATTAAGGAGTCACCTGGCCTGTGCTACATATATGGGAGCACCTTTATCGGCTGTTTTTTTCATGGAAATCCTTTGAATTTATGTCTTATTACAGCCAAATTTCCAAAATTTGTTGTTCATCCCAATGTCTGAATTTTCTTTCTGAAATGAGAAAAGGTGCCCCATCCCAAATAGGTGAAATAAAACATCACCTGTGACAAGAGACCATCTCTGTTAATTAGAGACAACCTGTGTTAATTAGAGACCACCTGTGTTTAAGTTACAGATCACCTGTGTGCATGTGCTAATGAGACTACCAGCGTTAATTAGTGACCGTGACATTGTGTTAATTAAAGACAGAAACATTGTGTTAATTAGATATATATATATATATATATATATATATATATACCTCTTGATAACCTGTGTCAATATAGAAACTACCAATATAAAGTGGCTATTTGTTAAGATATTATCCCTGTATTAAGAGCCTACCTGTATGAAGAGACCACCTGTGTTAAGAGACCACCGGTGTTAAGAGACCACCTGTGTTAAGAGACCACCTGTGTTAGGAGATCACCCATATGAAGAGACCACCTCGATTAGTTACCACCTGTGTTAAGGGACCACATTATTAAGATACCACCTGCATGGAGGGCCAACCTGTGTAGAGATACCACCTGTATGAATTGACCACATGTAAGAAATGACCCCCATCTGTGTTAAGAGATCATCTGTGTTAAGAGACCGCCTGTATGGAGGGACAACCTGAGTAGAGAGACCACCTGTATGGAGGGACAACCTGTGTAGAGAGACCACCTGTATCACGAGAGCACCTGTGATAAGAGAACACCTGTATAGAGGGACAACCTGTGTTAAGAGACCACCTGTAGCATGAGAGCACCTGTGATAAGAGAACACCTGTATTGAGGGACAACCTGTGTAGAGAGACCACCTGTATTGAGGGACAACCTGTGTAGAGAGACCACCTGTATCACGAGAGCACCTGAGATAAGAGAACACCTGTATTGAGGGCCAACCTGTATTAAGAGACCACCTGTATCACGAGAGCATCTGTGATAAGAGAACACCTGTATTGAGGGACAACCTGTGTTAAGAGACCACCTGTATTGAGGGCCAACCTGTGTTAAGAGACCATCTGTATTGAGGGACAACCTGTGTAGAGAGACCACCTTATTTAGGTCTTCAAGAGGGAGGTCTCCTTATACAAGCCTGTGTATGTCATTATATGTCTACACAACAGTAAGACAATAAAACATGCTTTAACTCGACACTAGGGAAATTGATTAACCATTCACACAAATACAGGGGTAATCAAAAAGGCCTTCGGGGCCTGTATCCAACTGCTAGCTGGCTTATTTATGACCGTGGGTTAATGATAACTGCCATGTTTTGATTTCAGGCATGACCAATATAAATTGTCTATAAGTTTGAGGATAATGTTACAGGGCTCGATCACGCTGTGAATAACAATTGGCTGTCATGATCGACAGGAATGCGCCACCATAAACCAAGTATGGTCCAATGAAGGGAGAAACCACATTCCTCACACAATGGCGAAATGTTCTCAGGAGAGGTGCATCAATTCTGTATCTTATGTTTTAATCACACAGGGGTTTGTGTTTGTTTGTGTAAACACAGGGGTTTGTGTTATTTGTTGTGTAAACACGGGGGTTTGTGTTATTTGTTGTGTGAACACAGGGGTTTGTGTTTTTGTTTGTGTAAACACAGGGGTTTGTGTTTTTGTTTGTGTAAACACAGGGGTTTGTGTTTTTGTTTGTGTAAACACAGGGGTTTGTGTTTTTGTTTGTGTAAACACAGGGGTTTGTGTTTTTGTTTGTGTAAACACAGGGGTGTATTTTTGTTCTGTAAACACGGGGGTTGGTGTTTTTTGTTCTGTAAACACAGGGGTTTGTGTTTTTTGTTCTGTAAACACAGGGGTTTGTAGTGTATCTAAGTTCCAACAATTATGAAATAAAACAAATCCCTGTGCTAGAAGAATATGGCCATTTAACTATGCACTGTAAACCTCAGTGTGCCAGATCAAGAACATTTTTCCATTTTCACTTCACCATTGCAATTTAAGAATCGTCAAATATCTTTACTGGCGTGGCGATGGTGACGGACGACTTGAATCCTGAAACTATGTCAGACACAATAAAAACAGGTTTCCGTGGTCATATAATGTAGCAACTTTTAGCGCTTGCTCAAATCGACGACACAAAATTGAACATTAGTCGCATGGAATACATGATGCCTCCATCCCTGAACAAAAATGACATACTCTTCACTATTAAATTCATCTAATACCCGGTTTTCTGTCACACACTGTAATTTCTGAAAGTCTGTTTAAATAATTTACACTTCATGGAACCACAGGGTGCACTGAAAATAGCTTTAGTTATTTAATTATCCAGTGTGAAGCGGAAAAGAAAGTCTAGGAAATAATTAACGCTCCCCTCTTAATCAGTGTCTGTATGCAGATTAAGAACACATGTATCTAATTCAAACGCTCAGGTGATGTCTGCAAGGTGTCGTTTAAATTATCGAGGACAGTGGTTTTTTCACCCTTGGTGTAAAATATTGGTGCGGAGAGTTTGGTAGCTAGATCGGATCTACTTATCAACGGATGCGGTAATTATCGTACTTACATAGAATAAGTGACTGTTTTAACAATGGCTACAGATGGACCACTTTAAATTAATGTACGATAATAAATTATTGAGTGGAATCAAACTATCAACAACAGGTTAAACCACAAACCAAAAAATCTATAAGCTTGTTTTTATCGATGCTTTAAGTTTAAAGCAACACAGTGTGTGAAAATCATGAAAAAAGTTTTCTCTTAATTAGCTTAAGTTTCAACATTTTGAGATTTATTTTATCCTAGGGAAAAAATAATTCTAGAAAAAATAACAAATTTGACAGAAGTTGATAATCAGAGCAGTTAACATTTCCAACTCAAAGTCGGGAAAATGATTCCCCCTTCCGGAGGATCCCCTTCTTTTTAAAGTGATTTTGTTTAGATTAAAGTAAATGAGTTATCATAACATCTATTTCATACAGAGCCTTTTCACTGGTTTGGTGATACAACAATGCCTTTTTAACCTTAATTTGGGGAAAAAATTGGAAAATTGAGAAGGAAATTTTCATGACTATACTGCAGATTTGGGGAATTTGACTTAAATATGAAATAGCTACAGTAAGGAATATGGGATCAATTAGCGGCCCCGAAAAAGTCTTGTAAAATTTGTCATTTTTCCTACCGTAACAATTAATAATTCTTGCATGATGGCTGTGGCCTTACAAATATAATATATTTCAACTTGGGACAATGTGCAGTCCATGGTCAAGAGGCCGTGGTGGCCGAGTGGTTAAGGTGTCCCGACATTTTATCACTAGCCCTCCACCTCTGGGTTGCAAGTTCGAAACCCACTCGGGGCAGGTACTGACTGTAGGCCGGTGGTTTTTCTCCGGGTACTCCAGCTTTCCTCCACCTCCAAACCTGGCACGTCCTTAAATGACCCTGGCTGTTAATAAGACGTTGGTGAAACCTTTTTTAATTTCAATTAATACCTATTGTATAGGGGCCCAAACCCTGACAGCCTGTTAATCTTTGCTGGGGAGAATTACAATATGAGCTTTGGAAAAAAAAAAATTATCAATGGAAGTGGAGGTGGAGGTGGGGGTGCGGGTGGTGGGGGTGGTGGGGGCGTCCTTTAGCAAGTAATCACACTTAAGTAGTTAGACATGAAGCATAGCATGGAAGCATGTACTATTTTTCATCTGTGTCCACAATTTTATCAAAGACTTCTATAACTGACCCTGTTATTAGTAACCTTCAACAATAACCAGTTGAAGGTCATCGCTTGATGCGTTGATGTATAATCCATCAAATCAACAACTACGCTTTATCTTTTATTTAAATGTATAGCATGATTTTTTTGAAAATATAAATTCATCAAAATTATTCAAAATCAACTGAAAACTGATATATATTTGAAACGTATCTTTAAGGTTGTTGCACACATCATTCCGATACTTGTATCCAACATTGGAAATTCAATACGGTAAAAAATGTACACCTTCTACGAAAATGCACTCTTCAAAATTCAATAGAAGAAAATGATACTGAAAATAGCGCATTATAAATTCAAAATGGGTATTGTACAATTTCTATATAATTCTAGAAATTTGAAAGTTTTTGCTAACATTGAGGTTTCGATTGTTTTGAAGCAATATGATGCATTAAAGACATAATGTAAATTGTATTTTGAGGCCTGTCATTTACTGAAATACGACAATATTTAAATCAGCTGTCTCGTTGCTCTGTTGAAGAGGCTGATCCAGCGTTTATAAACTTCATGATATTTGCTAAATGGGCATAAATGCGAGTAAAACATCACCTTACAATTTTGCGATATTCAAATTTCTGACTCAATTCAATTTTGGTGTTTCTCTTGAATCTGATAACCTTCCATTTAGATAAAATACAAGAAAAAGCTACTGGAGGTCTTGATCCTTTGACATAACCCATGTGCTAGCTATCTCTCATTTTATCATCGTTTGACGGGTTGTGAAATGGATTATTGAACCGCATAAAACAATGTGACAGATCGAAGTATGACCACAAACAGTTGCTGCTCCGAAAAACACCCTACAGGACTTTCACCTCAGTGATTTTCAAACTCTAATTTTTTTAAAAGCGGAATACCTCAAAAAATTTGATTTGGAGAGTATGTTGGCATTTTCATTAGATTGAAGAAAAATAAATCTAAAACAATTATAACAATATTCTAGTAATATATAAAATGCTTTCTTAATTAGTAATTAGATGTTCAATATTGAAAAGGTGAACCAAATAAGGGGATTCACAGTTTCCATATGGTTTAAGGCAAGTTTAAAGTGGTACATTTATTTTAATCCCATAAATATTTTATTGTCTTCAAACAAAGGGATTGGACACTAGTTATTGAATTACTACTCAGAATACTGATGACAGTAGTCAGGGTCATTTGAGGTCATGCCAGGTTTTGGAGGTGTGAATGAAAGCCGGAGTCACCCAGAGAAAAACCCCTGGCCTATGGACAGTTAACCAGGCAACTACCCCACGTAGGTTTTGAATTTGCAACCCAGAGGTGGAAAGCCAGTGATAAAGTGTTGTGACACCTTAACTACTCGGATTGGCCACCGCGGCTCCAGTGATGGCAATGGTATATATGGTTTATGCTCGCAATGTCCGGATATATAGGCATTACAGGTTTTCTATCATTTAGAATTAATTGCCGTTAGAAATTTTAATATTTGGTAAAATAAATTTACATGGGAAATAAAATTCTAGAAAAGAAATGTTTTTAGGGAAAAATCCTATTAAATAATAATCGTTAGTTATGATCGTACAGATCAGAAACCATGTCTATTTTAATTTTTCCATTTGTCTATTTCAATTTTTTCCATGTTGAAATTAAGCTAAGGATTTAAGATGATAAATTTAAGAGTTCTGGAGATATAGATGTCAAATAAAGAGTTCAGGAGATACAGATGACAACTAAAGATTTCAAAGATATAGATGACAAAAATAGGGTTTAGGAGATACAGATGACAAATAAAGATTTCAGGAGATTTGGATAACAAATAAAGAGTTTATGAGATACAGATCACAAAATTTAATACAGTATTTAAAGCATATTGTTTCTCAAAAAGCTCTGCTGCTTCCTCATGATCATGCATAACATGTTTGATCTCTCTATAATCAGTACCAATCAAAACGCACTAGGGACATGACTTTTTATGATTTTAAAATCAGTTTAAAAACCGTTTACGTGAAAAACGTTGATGTGGATATTTTTTTTAAATTACACATCAATAGTGTACATGTCAACATCAAATGTGACATAATTGTTTAAAGTTTAGTCAGCTTGCGATACAATAAGTAGAAATTCATGAAGGGATTTTTCCGTTGCCATGATGTCAAGATTTATATATTATAGCTTTATATATACCAAAGGAATGAAAATATGGGATACTTATAAAAGGCATTGAATTATTCTGAGATATTATGATAAATTTTCACTTGTATATAATCATTCAAACTAACAATGCTTTTATCAATTATAAAATTTCATTGTGTAATCTTATTATGTAAAAGTTCCTTAATTACACCATCAGCTTGGTCCGATTCATGTAAAATACAACAAAAGAATGTTTGGTAAGATCTATATATAGAACTGCTAGACAATAGAAGTACAACTGAAATATGATAATTGAATATACCTAAATGTCGAACCCAAGACAAATTATAAAATTTTTGTACTGTTACCAAATTATTATATGGCTGAAAGTAATCACGCCGAAATCGTAAATAGACTTTTCAGCTGTAATCTTTTCACAATCATGAAAGTATTTTAAAAGGTTGTGTTTTTTCCGATATTTTATATTCATTTCCCTTTGTTTCAAACCCTGCATATTGTTTAGACACAAAAGGTATCATGTCACATATTTTTGAAAATATTATTTTGTTGGTTTTCGATATTCTTCCTTCTAATTTTCCAACATCATGATGACACTATGAACGCGATATCTGATTACCGACTCCATATTTCCAATGTATTTTGGTAAGACTCTTCCTTACAAAACTGCTAAAATGTTACTGAACAACAGCTATTGCCAAGGGGAAACATGAAGTCTAGTTGCTTTTTTTCAACATCTCTCTAGACAAACCTTGTGATTTCTTTCAGTCAAACACAGCAATACGCCACCCCATCTTAACCAAAGCAAGCGTCAATGTTGTTGAACACTGCAAGCTTATCTTTAGAAAAGTCAACTTTTTTTCCAATGGGACACAGTAAACCTTGTCATTCCAATACACTGTGTATACATGGAGGAACTAGACTTGTCCGAACACCGGTGGCCAGACAGCTGAAATTGTTAGAGCGTCCATCTAGAGCAAGAAGGTCCTGGGTTCGAGTGCCATTCTGGTCCTTTCATTTTTCCTCTCTTGTTACATTTGGCACCTAACTTAAATACCCACAAGGGTTGTATAGGGTCTTGTGTGTGTCTTTGCGGTCAAAAGGAGCAAGGAATGTAGCTAAAATATACTGGGCTGAATGCTGGGTGCCAGGTAGCTGAAATGGTTAGAGCGTCAGTGTAGAATTCGGAAGTACCAAATTTGAGTCATAATCTGGGTGGTCGGGTGGCACAGTGGTAACACACTTGCCTTTCACCTAGGTGGCCGGGGTTTGGTTCCCCAATCGGACGTGAAAAGGTATGGTGTCACCTGCCCGACCACATGGGGTTTTCCCAGGTACTCTGGTTTCCTCCCACAGTAAGACCTCTAGCTCTTGCGCTTCCATCCGGGCCAACAAGTGTGAGTTATATAAGTTGATATCACTTGTTTCACAATTGTTGTAAAATAAATAAAGTTTACATTTTTTTTTAGTCCTGATCTGGTCGTAACATTTTCCCTCTCTTGTTACATCAAACTCTTCTGATGGAACATCAACCTTACCATTGCTAATGGGCATAGAAAGTAGAGAGGCGGAACTCTTCAATAAGCAGAACTCTATCAACAGGCACACATCAATTTTTTAATTCTTCCGGTAAAATCTGCTCCATTGAAGCAGAGAACACCTTTCTCCATCATATTCAGACATTTCAAGTCTATTTTTCAGTACAGAGCGCACGTCTCCATTGAGGCAGAGGACTCTCTCCATTAACATGTATACTCAGACAAGCCTAATTTTTTAGACAGACCTCCATCTTTCCATTATATTCAGGCATGTCAAGTATAATTTTCAGTACAGACCCTCTGCATTGAAGCAGAGAGCAACTCTCTCCAGCATATTCAGACATGTCAAGTCTATTTTTCAGTACAGACCCTCTCCATTGAAGCAGACAACAACTTTCTCCATTATATTCAGGCATGTCAAGTCTATTTTTCAGTACAGACCCTCTCCATTGAAGCAGACAACAACTTTCTCCATCATATAAAGTCTAATTCTTTCAGTACGAGTCGTCTGCATTGAAGCAGAGAAAAGAGCAACTCTTTCCGATGTGACACATCAAGTCTAATATTTTATGTATAACTATCTTTAGAGCGACATTACAGGAAGAACTATTATAAATACCAAGCTGACTAAGTGAGACACTGCAGTGTTCAATGACAGTTCCTGTTATCGTGGTTTGGATGACTAGTTACTATCAGTATACGTCCATCACAATATGTCCGACGACAAGACGAGAAATTTTAGAAGGCCGTGTCATTCTAATCATATCTTGTCTGTTATAACAACAGTTCATATCTTTGTATGTTTATTAACACAGCGTGCCAATGTTTCATCAATGAATGTTCAACTGAAGTCTCCGGAGACCTTTATTATAAAGCTAATATTATATGTGGGAGCATTTTTTATTCTCAAGCCGGTACGGTAGTGCGAGTGCTCACATACAAGCCTCTCTCTCACTTTGATTGCGTTGAAAATGAACCACGAACAGACATGTCGAAACCTTATTTGAATGTATCCCACGACACCTATCACCATCCGAAGTTACAGCCTTTTCGTGATACAATCACGCGTAGTTCTGTACATTTAAACAGATCTCTAAATGTATACCGCCATATTGTCAATCCTTGATTTCTATGTCCATAATATACACTAGTGTTATTCAATTTTCAATTTCTTTAAGTTGATTTTTCAAATGTTTCCCTCGATACTTCCTGGTAACCATGGAAATGGTTTGATACAAGATGGATACCATTGTAATGTACCAATGGGTAGTCTACACATACAAATTCCTTTCAAGTTTCATTCCCCAGATAATGTCTGCAACACTCCATTGATGTAATGTATATGAACGATAAAAAAATATCTGTTTACACTTATGTGTGCAAGATCAGAATCTAGAACCAACACTGTTGTATTAATCAATACCAACTGATAATAACGGTGACGTTTAAACAGAGACACAATAAACATCGCAACCAAAAGGTTAGCAGGAACATTTTTATCCAGAATGAGGCTTTCAGGCAAGGCTGGGGAAAAAATCTCATCCATGGAATAGGGTTCAACGTTCGCATTTTCCAACATAGTTGAGATTCTTTTCTCTTTAAAGACATTTTCAGACAAAAAGTTATAATAAAATCGCAGAAATATATATCCATTGCACTTTTTTGATTGTCATCACTGCAGCATGACATGGAGGCCATTGTGGATCTGAGTTTCATCGAGGTTCATATAATACATCTCTATCTTACAAGTGATGGTCTGGTTGTATGCATCCCATAATACCCCAAGTACCCATAGTTACTGTGATGTTTTTCTTAACTTCAAAAGTTTTATTCAAAAACAAATCAAAATAGCCATTATATAATACCGGAATATATTCAACTATATAGCTATAAAGGGTTTGCAAACCTATTTCCAAGCTTTTATAAATGTTTCTCTGCTCTACAAATTCCCTCGCTTGTGGTGTTTGCCGAGGCCATCCCTGTATACGAAGATAAATTTGCAGCTTTCTTAGAACTTCCAATACATCTACTCACAGTTTTTTTTTCGTATTGTCACAATCGGAGTTGATAACCTTCAAGTTGTGTGAATTTATGTGTTGTTTGAATGTATCCCAGGATGCATTGCAGGAATATCTTGTAGTGTAAAATCAGTGATATATATCTGTGAAAACATTTTTTTTTCTTTTTTTTTTCCGTAAAACAACATGTAACATGCATTTGCGTCTGTCAAGAGAGAGGTTTATAAACTTCAGTTCCTTCCCTGAGATCTATCCAGACATGGTCTGCCAGTCTGCAGGGTGTTATGCAAAACCACTGTCCCGATCCAAGACAGCATGATTGCTCCCCATAGAGAAAATACTCTCGGAAAAACACATCAAACTGTCTGTCTTGCTCCAACACACTACAAATATATATTGCATATGAAAGATATCCTCAACAAGCCAAGAATGTGTATCAATGTCCAAGCCATTTAAATGTACATTTTACATTGACAAATATTTTAAATTCCAATTATAATCATGTACTTTGAGTTGTTAATTTCCTTTTACTACAAGATGAATATCAAAGTTATAGTCAACAGTTTCCTACAGCATACAAAATCTGTATCAATTTTCCAAAATATTTGGCGGTATATATAGAAATATATATCTACACACAAACATCGTACACAAGTATATATGAATATCTAGCTATATAGGCCGTCTGCCATCATGATTAATGACATGTACACCGTCTCAGTAAAAATTCTTATGCTACAATTTTCTTATTATTTATTTTTTTTCACAAAAATGAAATTTATAACTTCCAAAATTTTTAACTGCTAAGAGCACTGGTAATTTTTTCTTGAAGTTTTCTTGTAAAACCAATTTTGACAAATGTCCCTGTCACAGTACAGATACACCGCTGTGTAAGATTTGATGGCTCTTCCTTAATTCACCTGGTATCCAGTAACCGGGAAATGTCCTACACAGAAAGAGCATTGGTTACAAGCTTCTCCATGACTCTGATGAGACCTTTAGTAATTGTTTCTTACCAGTATGTGATAGAGACATGCGCCAATACATCCTGTACGTTTTTTTCCATAAAATTTGTCTGGTAACGTAGGGTTTATTAGCCCCACCTACCAGTATCGTTAAGGGACATGGAGCGAAGCATAATTGTTCGCCTCTTCTGGGAGAGGTGAGTAAATAAGGTCGCTATTAAATGCCGTCAACTGGTCACATGAAAACTGTCTGGGTCCCGAACATCAACCAATGAAAATGGTCTTGTACTAGCTTCCTTCTGATTATTTGATTATCGCACTAATAAGAAATTGTAATTAATTTTGTCATCAGACTATCGCCATGCCAGTCCATTATGCTAACATGTAGCTATCTAGTCAGGAGTGGAATAAATTTTGAAGTAATGAAGAAATTCCGACTGGAACCTGTGGATATATTGCAATATACGAGAACATCCAGGAATCCCACTAAGTAACAACATTTAAAGGTTCGACTCTTCGCCAGAGGAAAATCAAAATGAAGAAAAAACGATATAATATTGCATTTTATATACTCCAGCAATTTCATTAGCACCGTTATTTGATGGTCAAAGTGATTTGATTTTTCATGGAGAATTTAAGAAAATTATATAAGATATAAATTAATGGACATGATCGGAAATTATAAATAATATCTACATATATATGTTCTTAACAAAAATTAACTTAAAAAGGAAAAAATTCTTCATTTCTAACCCGTTAAACATCAAAATTCTCAGTAATAGCTAACACTTAATAATTTTCACCAAATTTATGTCAAGTTACCAAAACTATTGGCAATGAAATTGATATACATGTATAAACATTTTGTAAATTTGCAGTAACGATACAAATTCTAGCTTTCTATACTTGCAAAATAGATATAACAAAATCTTGTTAAAAAGGTATATGCAGGCTCTAAATAAATCAATAATTCAAATGCAATTTTTTAAATGAATCTTTCTGAGTTTCATTTCAAATCTTCTATGTTAATGTCTTGATGTTTGTGGCACTTGAGTAGAGAATTACCATCTAAATTCTGTTTCTATTTATGAGAAAAAAGGAAAAAAACTCTTTAAACATGACTAAATTCTTTAAAATCAGTCCATATTCGACGATGTCAGCATTTTAAGAAATTTTGAAGTCTGATTTGAATTCTCATTCTGTAGCTGATGAGGTTGGTGACTTTTAAATAGTCCCGAGAGAATTGTGGAAATTTAAACTGGTCCTGCTACAGAGTTTAGAGCTTCCGTAGCACAGCTCACTCGGGCTATAATCTGGCTGTTAAGTCTTTTACTAATCTGGATTATGATAGCGTAAAATAATGAACAGACGTCGGAAAAAAGAATTCACACGGTTACGCAACCATTTATCATGGGGAAGATGTCTACGCAATCGCGAGAATAAATTTGTTTCGCTACTGACGTATTTATTATAAATAGTGAAAAGAGAAATGGGCTCCAAGATGTGCTGATATTTAGAACTATTCTAGGTTTGGGAGTTTGGGGGGGGGGGGGGGGGGTTTGGGGGTGGGGGCAGGCAACCATTTTTAATTCAACAGGAACAAATTTTGCAGTAATTAATAATACCAGTGTCAGAATTATTATAAAATTACACCACCAAAAAAAAACTCAACAGGGGGATTTTTCTTACTGAATATATAGAGGATATCTAACAGTGTCTTCAGTAATACCAAATATATTTCACGAGTGGGGCTAATATTTTGATATTTTTCACGAGTGCGCAGCACGAGTGAAAAATATCAAAATATTAGCCACACGAGTGAAATATATTTGGTTTTACTGAAGACACTGTTAGATATTCTGTTTATTACATTTTTTATCAACGAAAACCCTACCCCGTATGCTAACTAGAACTACAGCGATAATTTGTAAACAAAAAAAGTAGTTTCCCCTGTCCAGGTGCTGACATATATGTCGGGCTTTCTGATTGGTCAATTATTTTGGTATTTTCTAATCATTAATTTGATTGGTCAAATCAGCAAAAGTGAAAAATATCACTTTTATAGAATGAATAATTTTTGATATTTCACTGGTAAAAATGTAATAAATATGTACTATACAAGATTTTGCGAAAGTACTAATCAAATCAAAGGACATAATAAATAACTCAATATTGACAGGAATGTTAGATTCTATTTATCACATAACTTTATTCATGTCAAAATAAACGTTAAATCTATATATCTCTGTGAATTTTTGTCTCAGACAGCACGTTTTTTATTCTTGAGACAAGTGTCTGTAGTATATATTGATGATACCAATATAGTATTGTTACGGCATGTTATACGATATTTATGACATAAACATAAAAACGCGTAGGGGCCAGTTACTTCTTACACTTAAACAGATAGGCATTCGGACCTGCTACCTAAGATGGACAAGGGTGCGAGAAGTGTTTTTTATCGGTCTGCAGGGCTTATTTTCAGAAGTCAAGCTTTTCACATGGCAATTTTGGTTTTTATGTACAGTCCTATATTGGTGTGTCTTTCTGATAGGCTACAAGGGGTTTATAATTATTTGTAAGTGCAGGGGGATGGGGGTGGGGGTAGGGTGGGGTGGTTAGATGGGGGTGGGTGCCATAATCACACAAAGCCTACATCACAAAGAAAATGGAGCTTAATTTTTAATATCCAGGAAAACCAATGGAAAGAAGTTTATACAAATGTTTTTAAAACCACTAATAGTACAAAACTAAGATGGCTTCAATACAGAATCAATCATAGAATTTTAACTACAAATACAATTCTACATAAAATGGGTATAAAACAAGATAATTTATGTACATTCTGTAGAAATTTTCCAGAAACCATTGAACACTTTTTTTGGGATTGTGATAAGGTTAGTGTTCTTTTACGTGAATTTAAACAATTACTTGCTGCTAACAACATTTTTGTCGATTTTATTAAACAGGAATTTATACTTGGAAAATTTAGTTTCAGTGATGCAGATTTGGTATTAGATAACCTTATTTTACTATTGATTAAACAATATTTGTTTAAAATGAAATGTTTAGAAAAAGATATCAATTTAATAAGTTTAAAGAACCATATACTGTTTGAACTGAAAGCTCATAAGCTGATGATAGTTAAGCATAAGGCATACCGAAACAACGTTGAGTTACAAAATAATCTTGAAAACTGGCTTAACATATGATTTTAATGATTTTAATATATCTATGATGTGGTTTTATTTAATGTAACAGTTTTGTGCTGACAATTTAAAGTTTAGATATATACTTACGTGTACATTGTATACACTATTTACCATCTGTGTAATCAAACAATTAGTCTGAGGCTGCAAAAGAAAATCCCCCCCCCCCCAGTATGTTTGTAATGTGTAAGTTTGATTTGGTGTCTTTATGTGTGTGAGTGACTGAGTAAAGACATATAGAATAGCTACATGTATGAATATATATAACATTATATCTAAATGAATATGATGTATGCTTGTAAGTTTGAATGGACATGTATTGTATTTGTAATGTGATGTTGATAAAATTAAAATTGAATAAAAAATTTGTTAAAAAAAAAAAAAAAATATTGGTGTGTCTTTCTGATAGGCTACAAGGGGTTTATAATTATTTGTAAGTGCAGGGGGATGGGGGTGGGGGTAGGGTGGGGTGGTTAGATGGGGGTGGGGGTATATGTGAGTGGGGGAGGGGGGGAGCGGCATTTGTTGATTAAGAAAAAAAAAATCAAAAAATCTTAATCAAAATTGAAAAGGGGAACATTGAAATCAAATTATATTCCAAACAACAATTCATTACATGTAATTCAAAAAGCATATCAGTATATATAAGTAGAGATATAATTAACAACTGAAACATATACCTCTTATATTACAATATCATTAAGATATATATATAGGCAGTGGTTTTAACAACCATGATGACTTTCACTGCTATTATCGGCTTTCACTACCTATTCATTTAACAAACATTCTTTCAGGTTTCCCCGACGTTTTATAATTCATGACCACCCCGCTGATTACTGCGAGTACTTGATACTGCGACTGATTGCATTGGGATCTCCGAGTTATGGTCGATCTCCTCCAGTAAAATATCAAAGTACCGAAAGTACCTCAGCTTATCGTTATACAGTCATAAATAAACAATTAAAACTGAATTTCAGACGTATGTCCTTGTATATCATATCAGCATTTTCATTGAAAAAAATTTTTTACAGAAGAAAAAAAATAATTGTGTTACATTATTTTTATTACCAACAGCTAACACATCACAGTTCCTAATTAAATTTCCTGATAACTAATACAAAAGGCAACAATATTCTTTGACAAAAACAGATAGTAATTAAATGTTAATTTGTACTCTCCATGAATCATCATCACAATCTCTCTCAAGAAAAGGAAGACTTTTGCTATACAGCAAACGTTCAGGAATTCAAACTAGGGTGTCTTTAGAATTTTAAAATTATAAATAAAATTGAGCATTATGATTTTGGTCTCTATAGGATATTTCTGATTTTAAGTTTCAAACCAGGGGGAGATAATCCAGTATAGGAATTTAGCTGAGAGTATGTTTTTGACTCTCCAAAATCAGATTTGACTCTTGAGTTTGAAGGAGCATATCTATTTGACATAGGTTTTGACCATTCAGATTTGTGAGAAAAGGTAATTTGACTTCTGAAATTGCTAAAAGTCAAAGTTCAACTGGATGTCATGAAACTTAGAGGCGGTTCAGGCCACTAGAATTCACACCTGTATTGTTTGCATATAAAAAATAGTAAAAACTGTCACAGACACAAATAAACAATTTCGACCATCATGGGAGCTCTTCTGACTGTTTAGTTTTTCATTCATTTTGGTCATTCATCATTGAAAACTTACTGCTACAGACATATTGATTTTTATATACCTATAGCTAGCTGTCAAAATTACTTTTTGATATACTGGTATATGACCCATCAAAAATTCTTATTTCAGACTTAATGTGTTATGCGAAAACAAGATGAAAGTGTTTATAAGAAAAAAAAAAAAATTTGAATTTCTTTGTAAATTTTGAATATCTTTTTAAATTTCAAATTTCTTTGTAAATTTTTAATTTCTTTGTAAATTTTAACTTAATTCAAAATTAGGTTTTATATCAACGCTCTCACAGAGATTCATCTTGGAAAATGTTATATTTCACTACATATATCCATTCAAAACATTCATTTAATCATACACAAGGTCAAACAATTATAATGATGTCTTTAAGATTCGTTATCAACCAAGGTAGTCATTACAGTTTAAGTAAAACAAATTTATTGAAGATAATCATTTAAATTGTCCTGTCGTTCCAGCAAATCAACTTTCCACAAGCTTCAAATTATATTTTGGATTTCTGATGTGGACTAATTATGAAATTTTGACCTGGAAATCGTACGAAGACGATTTGCATCAAATATCTGTTTTTCTTTGAATGAGAAAATTTCATGTAACAGTGATGTCATAACGTCATAGTATGACATCATAAAAAATGTGAATTGTGTCGTGTGATAAATATAGCTATAATACCACACGTCATACAGTGGACATATTTTACAGACATAACACACACATCTATAACAGATTCTGAAAACTCGGACACGAAGGAAATTCACTTTTCAAAATGGCCTCTCTCTTTACAGTTGCTCTCTTGAAACTGTACTATGTTATAGCCAGCAGTATAGTAATTTCATTTTATGGGCTGACAGGCACGACAAAGATTATCGCTGTAAACTTGCTGTAAACTTTCGGAGTAAATGCCTGGACTTGAATTTTGACTCCTGGGATTGAAAGCTATATAGACAATGTTTGTGATCTATTTTCAACTGTCCAGTTTTTAGGTAAATGTTATTTGACTTCTAGAATTGTTAAATGTCAACGGGAGACTGATCGCTCTCTCATAGAAGTAAGATATGACTTTTTCATTCTGTTACAAACCACACAAGATGAGGGACATCAAAACAGAGAAAGGATCTATTTTGTCACACAGCTGATTGGTTCAGTCATTCTAAGATCTTTTTAAACAAAACAAAAATGTGAAACAGTCGTTCTGTAGAAACGAGTTTGTACTTCCAATGGCAATTAACATTTCCATCAAGCTTCGACAAACGACGATCTGAAAGCATTTGGGACTTTGACGTTGCAAAATGATTGGTCGTCCATCACTTGTACAGGATGATGGAAAAGTCCGGAACTTTTAATCTCACAGGAAACCTAGTACTAGGCCTAGTATACGTGTTAATGTTATTCAATAGTGATATGTGGCTTGCTAGAATTAATCTCTACAAAAATAATGTGTGGAAATGTAATTTGTGAATCAGGACCCCAATTTATACCACTCATTTGAATGGCTATCTAACACCTTTCAAAGGCTAGACAATTAAAGAAAGCCATCTCCATAAAATATTTCCAACATGACACTCGCATGCAGAGAGAATTTGGATATCTCTGGCGTAAAATGCATTCACACAATATTAATTGTCCTTGAAACCAATAACAAGAAGTTGTTTTACAAGAATCACGTCCCATGAATAATTTTCATGGATTGTTCAGCCATGCTATGCATCATATTGGTCAAACAGCAGCAGGCTCTGTGAGAAAAAGTATTGCTATTCATGGCGATACAGATCCTGCGATATATAATGCCATCATTTTTCATAGAGACCTCAGTATAACGTCTCTTTTTTATCTTTATTCAGCGAAACGTCAATATAACTTTACATAAAGTAAAAAACAGTAAAACCTCAGCCTATCATTTGTCATTACCTAGCAAACACCTCACCATCGTAACTTTATCATTGTAAATATTAAAATTCGATATAACGCCATTTGTTATCTTGAATGAAATTTAAACGTCATTATAATGCCCTTATGTTCATCGTTGTAGAGTAAAACTTCAATAAAACAATTGTGACTTAATTTTTAAATAAAACCACCAATGTCCTTCATTTCGTTTTCAACTTGACTTCATTAATTCTTAAATCAGGTCTCATTTTCTGTAGATTTCCCTCAATATACTGCCAAATCTCTTTATACTGCCAAAAACTTCACAAACACAGTCGAAAGTGGCAGCATATATTATAGCTCCTTAACATTATAAATCTAAGATTTAAACTGACGTACTAAATACACAAAGAGCAGGCACGGCAGCTTATTTAACTGATAAAATCTTAATTGATAAAGACTCGATAATAACTGTTGATATTTAGGATAAAATAAATTCCTTTCATAGGTTGACACATAGCCTTAAATATATATATAAATACTACACATTAACACCTGTCGTGATTTTAATAATCAGGAATTTTGACCTATATATATATATCTGATACATTTCTTAATCAAAATGTAAACAAAATACTTCAATTGAATTTAAAGAATGTGAAGAGCGTCACTGACTGGCAAACTTCATGCATAGATATTGAACGATCGGAACTTGACACAAAGAAATTGTTCGTTTAAATTCCTTCCCCGACCCTGTATTGACCTGCATACACACACCTGCCGTTTTTTCTGATTGTGTTGTTTTTAAAAAGATGTTGGCCCTGACATCTCGTGATAAGAGACAGGTAAACACTGTTTTTTTATCTAGATAATCTAGAATTACAGATAAGTCTTGATATTTCATCTTACATGAGTTATTTAGATGTGGTTTAATTTGACACGGATATAAATAGCCACAAATTCCCTTTCAATTCTTATCCCCTCATAAGAATTTACCCCTAAATTTTAATATATTGTACTTACATCGTCCATCCTGGAAAGCTTCGACCCCTAAAAACAGGCAGAGGATAACTGCAGCACACAGTCCTAGGGTATGCATCTAGAGCAACGAAAGTGGTCACCAAACTTTTAAATTAATCACATATTTGAATTTGCCACATCGAAAATCACACACATGTATACAGGATCCCTGGAGGGAGGGTACAGGTTCGGGGAGATCTGAGGGACAACAAACGGGTTCCACACCAACTCAACACAACAAACTTCAGAGTTGCCAGTTAAAATCTCCCTTGTAAAAGTTGGTGCCGACTGCTGAACCTCACTGCCATGGAAGGGAAAGCGGAGTATCTGGTACATCCCATACTACTGCTGTACTACAGACAGGCCAACCCATTCACACACAAAGAGGGCTCAGCCATTATCTCATATAGGGGAGGGCAGGGTCTGCCCATCACTACCATATAACTGCCCCAAGTCCAGCAAACTTCACCTCATTAACCAGCCAGTTCACAAATTAATTGTGGTTCCAGCTGGGGTTAATTAGGTGTGTTACATAGAAGGAAGTCACACCTGAAGATTACACACCTGGAGTCCTGTCTCCCCTAGGGATGGACTGTCCCACAGGTAAATTCCCAAGGCCAGGCGAGCTTTAACACTGAGACAGTCATTGTCCCCAGTTGATTTCTTTGGAATGTGATCTTTACATTGAGGATTGATTTTGAAAAGTTTTCTGTGGCGAGAAAAGTATGTCAGAGTGTTCTTGGCAGACCTCGTTACAGGTAGATAGTTGAGATCTTTACCTGCATGTGACAGTGAACTTCTAAGGATTAAATGACATACAAGTATTTCACCTAAAAAGGTGTATAGTTTGAGATTTAATGAGCTGTGTATTATACCATAGATTATATATACTATATATGTTTTTTGATATTTTAGGGAGCTGTGTTGATCTGAGGACAGTTAACGAGGCTTTATATCTACGATGTTAATCATAGTTATTATAGACTTAAATTCCCACAATTTTCAAACAAACCAGAGATTTATAAACCGATATATATCATTAGAAATTATAAAAATACTATAAAACACATATGTATATACACACACACATATATGTATTTATATACATAGGTAATGGTTATGACAACTAAGTCATTTGATATACATGTATATATTCTAAAGTAAATGGATTTTTCAGACAGTCATGAATGTACGGGAAATTCTATTGTTATAAAAAAAACGCATGCCTGTATTTTACGATATCATGAATGAATCTCTATTTATAAATCAAATCTAGGTACTTAAGGGTATATGGTGCATTTCTGTCAAGATCATATAAATGTATATAACAAATATTTAAGACCACAGTATCTATGACAATATTTTACTATCTGAATGATACACCTGGACAGTTATGTAGTAACGATTCACCTGTATATTTGCATTAATCTAGATAGTATTGTGTACCTGCAGTTTACAAACAATTTACCTGTAGATCACCTGCGGTTTTGGTCTGATTACTATTGGTTTACCTTAGCTACCTGTGGATATACCTGTGGTTTTTACCTGTATGTTCAGGGAACCTTTCCTGGGATGGAAATAACAAACAATTAAACAAGTGATGTATTTCATGAAGTTGCCTCTCTGAGGATTAACACTCCATTCTGTTAATTACATCAGGCCCAGGTACAGGGCAAAAACACCTGCATTAGTAGACCTCGTTATTTAACTTAATAGCTTAATTAGAATTTCATGCAAATTCATTACGTGCTATATTTTTTGAAATATTGAAATATAACACAGAAAGCACAATTCTGGATTTTTCAATTAAAAAATACTGAGGTAAGACATTTTTCAAAAAAAAAAAAATAAATTTAAAGACACTTTTCCGAAATTGTAGTGAATTCAAATTAAGCTAACAAATCAGTAAAACAATCTGATAGTGTAAATGCTGAAACTAGTATAATCTGCTAGCATTGTCAGCTTCACCAGTTATTGCAATTTAAATGTTTTCAAACAAATTATAAAACACATAAATATATCATGACTTTTAATTATTTTGATATTTATCTTTTAATGGAGAAATTTTGTGTTTTTACACTATAATCCTGTAAATTCCTATAAAATTGTATCAACATGGATTTAAACTGGTGATTATGTACACATTAAGCTAACAAATCAGTAAAACAACTTGATAAGTGTATGTGCTGAAACTAGTATAATCTGCTAGCATTGTCAGCTTCACCAGTTATTGCAATTTAAATGTTTTCAAACAAATGGTTGAAACAAATTATAAAACACATAAATATATCATGACTTTTAATTATTTTGATATTCATCTTTTAATGGAGAGATTTTGTGTTTTGTACACTATAATCCTGTAAATTTCTGCAGAATTGTATCGACACGGATTTAAACTGATCATCTCCTCACAGCTGGCAAGGTGTTAGAACAGATTCATTATTTTAACTTAACAAAATGTTTCTGTGCATAAAAAAATTGGTAAATAATGAACACTTTTAGCAGCACTGTGTAAGTAATTATGGACTTAACTAAACATATTTAATCAAGATTTTAAAATTACAAACTTTCCAATGTCAATATGTCTTTTAATTCAATTTTGTAGGTTTCTATTTGGGCTCAGATGGTCGGCCCAAAGCTCATTCTGAAAGTTGATTTGCAAACTGTTTTTTTTAATTAAGATGGAATTTTTTTCAATTATGGTAAATGCTATTTTTGTCACAAAAAAGTTTGGTCTACATTTCAACCTGGAAACTATCTCTGATATGTGTACCTGTATACTTCTATATCTTTTTATAATGTTAAAGTTTATATATAATGTAATGTACTCTGTCTGAAAGTGAATTAACATATTTCTTAAGTAGTTTTTTTTAGTATTGAAAATATTGAAAAAATAAAATATTGAAAAAATAAAATATTGAAAAAATAAAATGATTTTTTTTTTTCTTAATGTGTTTTTTTGTTTTTATTTCACAGTCAAGGTGACAGATAGTAAGGGATTCAAGCAAATAAATCTGAATATAAATACAACTTATGAGGCATTTGTCCCACAGTTGAGTCATTTTACCAACAAAACTGGACACAACAGGCACTTGATACGTTAGACTGACTTTTGCAAGCATTTATATAATCCAAGTAAGTTTTTCATAAGTATCAAATGTTTAAAAAAGAAATGTTTTAAGCTGTTTTTAAGTTAGTAAGAAAAACACAATAAATGATACTGTAATGGTTTTGTTTAATTACAATGTAGTGAAATTAATTGGAAAGGAAAAAATGTTACTTTTCAAAATATACATGTTCTGTTGAATTTTTAGTAATTTCTATAGAACTTACACATCCAATAATGAATTAAATTTTTATTTCAATTCAAAAAAGGAAAATGCGGGAGGTGCAAAATGATGCAATATCTTTTGTGAGTTTTTTTTATTTTTGGTTATTTCCGTAGCTTTACCTTAGATGTATACCTATACTACCTGTCTGAAGGTAAGTAACACTAATTAGTGTCTTACTGAACGGTACAGGTGAGTCTATCATTACCTGGGGCCAGATCTGTCTCAGGTATGACACTGGTTACCTACATTATAGGTATATATGACCATATAAGGTCATTTACCTTTGACCTAGTAATCAACCTGCCGTGTCTAACCAGATCTGTGACATGTTTACTAGAAATAACTAATAAAAAGTCAGTTTATATATAAACCTGCCATGTCGTTCTCAGTAACACAGGAAAACATACCACGAAATTACAATTGCACCATTTGTCCATTTCATTAAGGCTGTATGCCACCTTACACATTTTTTTTGACTTATCTAAAAGTTATTTCCCTTATTTTATCTCTATATGATCTATACCTTTAAAAAATGCTGCAATAATGCATATTCCATCAATTTTGACAAAAAAAAAAAAAATAAAAAAAAAAAAGAAAATTAATTTTTGTGAGCTGAAATCATCAAAATTATTCTTGAACTGAGCACAGTTGAAGCATCTTTGTGATAGAGATTACAAAATGAAAGGACCGTGCACTAGATGACCCTTTAAGACACCAAGTGACCCTATAATTGGATGGCTATATAAACAAGACATAGGATCAGCAGACAAATAAAAATATTGCATTTCAAATGTTTCATTAATTAATCAACCAATCATTTCTGGCTGAGACACATCAAACAGAGGCTTAGCTAGTCGAAAATTATATGGATGCTTCATAGACTTTTATCCCTCTTTGTCTCTCTCTCGATTTTTTTCTGTACTCATTTTTCTTTCCGTAAAAATGTTGATCCTTTCATATACAAGCATATATGGCAGCTGCGTCACTGTCAAAGTATGACAGGATAACGAAGCATATTAATATCACGTGATAGTCACAAGTTGTTAATTAATCATATTGCATATGTTGCAATTACATGTTTGTATAGACATTTTTTGACCATGTCAAATATCAAGGCAAGTAATCTTTTAGTATGCCCCCAGCATGAAATGGGGGGGGGGGGGAGGGCGGAGGGGGGCATATAATGTTACCATGACTGTCCCGTTTCGTCCCATACTGTTCCGTCGCATATCGTCCCATCCCGATGCAATATAACTAGCTTTATAATCTCAGGAACTGCTGAGGTTTCGAGGTGTCGTGGCAGAGGGGGCATTTATTTTCAAGTTTAATAATCATTTTGTATGATAACTTTTTTTTAATAATGATTTTGTTCTTAATTTTTGTTAAAAAAAAATTTTTTTCTGATTTTTTTCTCCGATTTGATAAATTTCTGCCAATTGTTTTATCAATTCTAATTTTTCAACAATATCTTTTATCAAATAATAATTTTCTATTGTATGAAAGGTCAAGTTAATTAACTATTTAATTGATAATAATTTTCTACTAATTGCTTGTTGATAGATATCTTTCATTTAATAATGATTTTCTATTACGTCAAATGTCAAGGTAATTAATTTCTGATTTTAATAATAATTGAAAGGTCAAATTCATTAATAGGACTTTTTCACAAACTTCTCATGATTGAGTGAAAATTGTCCAGGAGGAAAATGACATGATCTATAATGAAAACGGATCCGGACGAAACCTCCACACGATAGAGAGTCAATGTTACTAAGACAGTCCGGGTGATCTGGGAGGCACCAGTTTCCATGGTGACCAAGGCCACACACACAGGGTGCGAAACTATATGATGAATGTTCAAGGACTACTGTCTGTTGCTGTAGTCAATCAAATTGGCCAATGTTCAGGAATCGTCTTTACAAGGTTTGACTTTGATCCATAACCCTAACAACTTCTTCTCAAAGATGACTTTGCATGCCGCCTCGAAATTTGAGGAATTTTCCAGAGTAACAAAATACAGCATCAAGTTGAATTACTGGAAAAGTTGTGTTTGTCCAAGGGAGATAATTCAGTCAGAGCAAATAAAGGATTTTCATAATTCGATCTGCTACTGTATTTTTTTGGCCATGTTTGGTAATAAACCCATAGATGTTGATGGCAGTTCTATTAAAGCTAGATATCATTATCCTGTTATAATTTAAACCGATCTTTTAATGGAGTCGGAACTTCGTGTGTTGGTCCGTTTGGCATATTACATGGTTTGTACAGATTTTTCGTACAAAAATAACACACTTTTCCAGCACTTTTTCTCAATTTTCCAGGTGCTTTTTTTGTCCAAACTTGTACAGAATTCAGGTAATGTTTGTCGCATGATAAAATTTTCTAAAAATCTGTCGTGTAAAAAATGTGTTCTACAGACTGAGCTTGTAATAAAGAAACAAGCGCCACATTAATCTGGCTACATGTATCATCGAAAGTCTTTTTATAATCTATAATTTTGTGATAATAAATAAGTCATTTTTAAAGAAGCTGAAAAAGCATACTTACATAATTCCAATTCTTTTCCCCAATTCCAGCACTGCCCCCCAAATTCCAGCACTGCCCCCGAATTCCAGCACTGCCCCCCAAATTCCAGCACTGCCCCCCCCCCCAATTCCAGCACTGCCCCCCAAATCCAGCACTGACCCCCGAATTCCAGCACTGACCCCCGAATTCCAGCACTGACCCCCAATTCCAGCACTGACCCCCAAAATCCAGCACTGACCCCTAATTCCAGCACTGACCCCCCAATTCCAGCACTGACCCCCCAATTCCAGATCTAACCCCCGAATTCCAGCACTTTTTATCATTTATATGAATCATGCATTGGCCTAATATGTGAAGACAAAATGGCCGTGTGGAAAAGTCTTAGAATTCTGTTGCATCATATACACAGTTTCGGGCTATGGGCACAAACCTAATTCTTTTGATATGTTATCATAAATTATGAAACCTTATTAGGTAAAGTTTCTATGAGGTATCAAATCAAAATTTGTAAAAAAAAAAAACCCAAAAAAACCCCCCCAAAAAGACCCCAATAACAACAGTAAAACAATGTTTGACAAAAGACAACTTTCTTGGATCCTCTACATGAATATGATTTCATAATTTGTATATTTTTGTAATATTGTATTAAAAAATATCTTTAATTGTTGAGAAATCAACACTTTGGGAGACAACTTGGAGCCCAAGAGACAGCGGTTATATAAGGATGATGGAAAATTGGATCATCTCTTGAAACTCTGCATATTTTTTTCCCTTTTTTCTTCTTATCTCTTAACATGACTAAAATCAATTAACTTTGAAAAATTCAATTTTCAAAAAATTATATCTGAAAATGTGCCAATATTTTCTTGGTTTTTGTTTTTATCTCTTTTTTCTCCATTTTTTTTTCTGTTTTTCCTTCTTTTTTTTCTCATATTTCTTTTTCATTTTTCTTAAACTATTTCTTTGAAAATAGATTGTTCATATCGCTGGAACTTCATATTTTGAATAATCCAATAAGATGTGAGAAATTGTATTAGCCCTTGAGAAATACCTTCTGGTCATTGAGATATATATTTTCAGGAATTCACAGAAATTTCCAAACAGGTTCTGAGTTGACAACGGAAAAGATTCCCAGAGAAACCTGTTAACGCAGAATGTAATGTACGCCCCGAACATTTTAACACAAATTAATTTGGTATATCAACATGGCACGAAATAAAACAGAGATTACGAGTGGTAATTAATATACTTCCCCCGTATTGCTGCAATGAAAATTCCAGTCTGTTTTGGCTGTCTTGATCTACTTCCTGCCCGTATATGTGATTCAAAAACCTCCAATAGGATTCTGAGGAGGCTTAGAAAGATTAGAATCAATAGAAAGAATACATATATATATCTATATACTCCGGCCTGTGATTAACACTCCGGAGATATTGTACTTTTTACAAGAATACCACACAATGAAACATCGAGAAATGGTTGTTTTAAGATAAAGTGTGTAGCATTGAGCTTTAGTTGTATTCCCCATTTGCAATAAAAAAGAAGAAATTGGAAATACAATCTTATAAAATGGCCAAGTTCGAAAACATATCAATATACCCCCGTCTCAATACGAGTGTGGTCGAGAAAATTCTCATTCTTTGAATGCGCAGGTATATCATTCTGTCAGATTTTTTTGGTTCTTTTCCCCCAGCTTTAGGCGTTAAATGCAGAACTGATATCTACGGGTAGTATTTTTGACTTTGACCTTGAACTTTGAATGTCATGTCTGTTGAGTTGTATAAACTTTTAGTCGATAAGTGAGCAACTTTTTTTTTTTTTTTACGAGCAATTTATTGAGCAAACATTCTGTACAATAAAGAAATACTACATATCAGTCGCTGATGGTAAAATAGATAAAAAAAAGGTTGGAAAACAATGTCAAAATTGTTTATGACATCATAGAATAAGACTTTAAATTAATACTCACCATTGAAGAAAATTGATGCAAGAAAATGTCTATTCCTATCGCCTCATCTTTTTTGAAACAATAAAAATGATTATCGACCGATTTAAGGATTCACTACACATCACCAACCATCACGAACTAAGAAATAAATATTTCTCTCAGGAGTTATTTGAAGAAGAGTAAAAATGATTTTGCCCAGACAGTATTTCTCAAACTTTTCTGTTTTAAGCTATAATTTATTTCATTTTCATTACACAGACGTACATATAGCATACCTTTCACAAAAATGATCAATACTTTAGCAAATGCTTAAAGGTCAACAGTACTCAAGCGATTAACTACACAGCACTGGGGCAAACACACGTTGGACTGGCTTGAAAATGGAAATGAATGCTGGATACTAAAAAACAGCCATCATTTCTTAAGTGAACTAGTGTGTCTTATAAGTCTAGGCCAATCTATGGAGATTACAACATGTACTAATAGTTACCTCCAACAGATGTCACCAGCTATATAATATTGGAGTTACCCCCCCCCCTTTAGAGATCATCTAAAGATGTCATCAGTTGTAACATTGGAGTTACCTCCCTTGTGGAGACCATCTACAGATGTCATCAGATGTAACAATTGAGTTACCTCCCTTGGGAGACCATCTACAGATGTCATCAGATGTAACAATTGAGTTACCTCCCTTGTAGAGATCATCTCCAGATGTCACCAGTTGTAATATTAGAGTTACCTCCCTTGGGAGACCATCTACAGAGGTCACCAGTGTACCACTGGAGTTACCTCCCTTGTAGAGATCATCTACAGATGTCATCAGTTGTAACATCGGAGTTACCTCCCTTGTGGAGACCATCTACAGATGTCACCAGTTGTAATATATATGAGTTACCCCCCCTTATGAAGACCATCTACAGATGTCACCAGTTGTAATAAATGGAGTTACTTCCCAATATTGGAGTTACCTCCCTTGGAAGACCGCCTACAGAGGTCGCCAGTGTACCATTGGAGTAACCTCCCTTGTGGAGTCCATCTACAGATGTCACCAGTGTAAAAATGGAGTTACCTCCCTTGATTATACCATGCTGTTGTATGATATTTTTCTGAATTTTCGGAATATTTGTTGTTTGATGTAGGAAAGATGATTAACGGTTTATTTTCAGCCGGATTTAAAAAAGAAGGAAAGAAAAAATGATTGAAGACTTCTCAAAGTTAAAATCAAGTAATTGTAAATATAAAAAGTGACCAAGGTGTTGTTCAGGTTGTCCAATTGACAGGCAAATGTTTATATTATGGTAAATACGCAGGTATTCTGACTGAAGGTCTTTTGATTCCCAACATATTGAATTCATTCTTATGCAGAAAATAAACCTTTTAAACTTAAATCAATTTGTGGTATGGATAGAATTCCCTGCTTGGTGATGATGAAGTAAGATGTGCCCAAATCATCTAAACACTATTATTTGTAGCTATAAGCGGGGCGCAGTTGCAGAGAAGGAAAACGTGCATGTCAACAGGTTGTAAATTTCAATTTGTAACAGGATGAAAAATACATCACATCTCGGAGAGAGTGCCATCTTTCTAGTCTGTTTACTTTCTACACAATATCATTACACTTATTCTTAATGCTACATGAAGTAGGAAACTGTCAGTTGAAATATTTTAAATCAATTTTAATAAGAAGTTATGAAATCAATATGTCTTAATTTCCAATGCACGGTTCACCGAAGTACTACTTCAGCGGCTCGGAAACTGACAGGCTCTCACCAACAAACATCCTGTGAATTCTTTATGGTCTCTACACGTATATAATCTGAGTTGATGAAGCAGAATTTAACTGGATAATGTCAATCATAAAACCTCTGATAAAACACAATCAGACATCATTTCACAATACATTCACTTGGGAACAACATGTTGTATTGTCCCACCATGTTTTCTAGGGCAAATCACAATTAAATATGTCATTGCATATTCACTTGGGGACAACACACTTTAATGTTACATCATTGAACATTGTTTTAGTTATGGATCCGGTTGGAACATCGGACCTAGGGACTGTTGAAGACAATCTAAGTTATTTAACTACTGAATACCTGTAGATGGACACTCTAACCTATACCACTACTGACTACCTGTAGATGGACACCCTAACCTATACCACTACTGACTACCTGTAGACACTCTAACCTATACCACTACTGACTACCTGTAGACACCCTAACCTATACCACTAATGACTACCTGTAGACACCCTAACCTATACCACTACTGACTACCTGTAGACACCCTAACCTATACCACTACTGACTACCTGTAGACACTCTAACCTATACCACTACTGACTACCTGTAGATGGACACTCTAACATATACCACTACTGACTACCTGTAGACACCCTAACCTATACCACTACTGACTACCTGTAGACACCCTAACCTATACCACTACTGACTACCTGTAGACACCTTAACCTATACCACTACTGACTACCTGTAGATGGACACTCTAACCTATACCACTACTGACTACCTGTAGACACTCTAACCTATACCACTACTGACTACCTGTAGACACTCTAACCTATACCACTACTGACTACCTGTAGACACCCTAACCTATACCACTACTGACTACCTGTAGACACCCTAACCTATACCACTACTGACTACCTGTAGACACCCTAACCTATACCACTACTGACTACCTGTAGACACTCTAACCTATACCACTACTGACTACCTGTAGACACCCTAACCTATACCACTACTGACTACCTGTAGACACTCTAACCTATACCACTACTGACTACCTGTAGACACCCTAACCTATACCACTACTGACTACCTGTAGACACTCTAACCTATACCACTACTGACTACCTGTAGACACCCTAACCTATACCACTACCGACTACCTGTAGACACCCTAACCTATACCACTACTGACTACCTGTAGACACTCTAACCTATACCACTACTGACTACCTGTAGATGGACACTCTAACCTATACCACTACTGACTACCTGTAGACACCCTAACCTATACCACTACTGACTACCTGTAGATGGACACTCTAACCTATACCACTACTGACTACCTGTAGACACCCTAACCTATACCACTACTGACTACCTGTAGACACCCTAACCTATACCACTACTGACTACCTGTAGATGGACACTCTAACCTATACCACTACTGACTACCTGTAGACACCCTAACCTATACCACTACTGACTACCTGTAGATGGACACTCTAACCTATACCACTACTGACTACCTGTAGACACCCTAACCTATACCACTACTGACTACCTGTAGATGGACACTCTAACCTATACCACTACTGACTACCTGTAGACACCCTAACCTATACCACTACTGACTACCTGTAGACACCCTAACCTATACCACTACTGACTACCTGTAGATGGACACTCTAACCTATACCACTACTGACTACCTGTAGACACCCTAACCTATACCACTACTGACTACCTGTAGACACCCTAACCTATACCACTACTGACTACCTGTAGACACCCTAACCTATACCATTACTGACTACCTGTAGATGGACACTCTAACCTATACCACTACTGACTACCCGTAGACACCCTAACCTATACCACTACTGACTACCTGTAGACACCCTAACATATACCACTACTGACTACCTGTAGACACCCTAACCTATACCACTACTGACTACCTGTAGATGGACACTCTAACCTATACCACTACTGACTACCTGTAGACACACTAACCTATACCACTACTGACTACCTGTAGATGGACACTCTAACCTATACCACTACTGACTACCTGTAGACACCCTAACCTATACCACTACTGACTACCTGTAGACACTCTAACCTATACCACTACTGACTACCTGTAGATGGACACTCTAACCTATACCACTACTGACTACCTGTAGACACCCTAACCTATACCACTACTGACTACCTGTAGACACCCTAACCTATACCACTACTGACTACCTGTAGACACCCTAACCTATACCACTACTGACTACCTGTAGACACCCTAACCTATACCACTACTGACTACCTGTAGACACTCTAACCTATACCACTACTGACTACCTGTAGACACCCTAACCTATACCACTACTGACTACCTGTAGACACCCTAACCTATACCACTACTGACTACCTGTAGACACTCTAACCTATACCACTACTGACTACCTGTAGACACCCTAACCTATACCACTACTGACTACCTGTAGACACCCTAACCTATACCACTACTGACTACCTGTAGACACTCTAACCTATACCACTACTGACTACCTGTAGACACTCTAACCTATACCACTACTGACTACCTGTAGACACCCTAACCTATACCACTACTGACTACCTGTAGACACCCTAACCTATACCACTACTGACTACCTGTAGATGGACACTCTAACCTATACCACTACTGACTACCTGTAGATACTCTAACCTATACCACTACTGACTACCTGTAGACACCCTAACCTATACCACTACTGACTACCTGTAGATGGACACTCTAACCTATACCACTACTGACTACCTGTAGACACCCTAACCTATACCACTACTGACTACCTGTAGATGGACACTCTAACCTATACCACTACTGACTACCTGTAGATACTCTAACCTATACCACTACTGACTACCTGTAGACACCCTAACCTATACCACTACTGACTACCTGTAGACACCCTAACCTATACCACTACTGACTACCTGTAGACACCCTAACCTATACCATTACTGACTACCTGTAGATGGACACTCTAACCTATACCACTACTGACTACCTGTAGACACTCTAACCTATACCACTACTGACTACCTGTAGACACTCTAACCTATACCACTACTGACTACCTGTAGACACCCTAACCTATACCATTACTGACTACCTGTAGATGGACACTCTAACCTATACCACTACTGACTACCTGTAGACACTCTAACCTATACCACTACTGACTACCTGTAGACACTCTAACCTATACCACTACTGACTACCTGTAGACACCCTAACCTATACCACTACTGACTACCTGTAGATGTTCTGTTAATGTAGTTGGCGTATGTCCGGGTGGTTTTAAGCATTTTTAGGTCAGTAGACCGACGTATCATTTATTCCGTTTGATAATATCCCCCAATGCTTTCGTTATCCAGGTATATGTACAGTATATTCATCAATTCAGTCTAAACATGAAAATGCAACCATAACACACCCAGGCACTTTGTATTATGTGTGTATGTTTTTTTCCATCAGGAACACTCCAGGTTTTTTTATGGTTTAAAGTAATTGAAGATGGCTAGACCATGTTGCTGCATCTTCAAAATTCTATTAAAATTCCTGAACGGTTTCTGGTAGGCATTTGTTGCTAGTATGAAAATTAACATTAGAATGCTTGTCCTTACAGTATTCATCCACTCAAGCCCCTGCCCACAAATAAGCCCCTGCCCACAAATAAGCTCCTTCCCACAAATAAGCCCCTACCCACAAATAAGCCCCTGAACACAAATAAGCCCTACAAATATGCACCTACCCACAAATAAGCCCCTTCCCACAAATAAGCCCCTACCCACAAATAAGCCCCTGAACACAAATAAGCCCTACAAATATGCACCTACCCACAAATAAGCCCCTTCCCACAAATAAGCCCCTACCCACAAATAAGCCCCTGAACACAAATAAGCCCTACAAATATACACTTACCCACAAATAAGCCCCTGAACACAAATAAGCCCTACAAATATACACTTACCCACAAATAAGTGCCTGAACACAAATATCCAAAATGTTGTTATGGAGACAGAAGATCACTTCTGGCCTCTTCAATATCCCCTTAATAGAAGATACGAAAGAAAATCGCTGAGTCGTTTCCCGCTCCTGGTCAGGAGTAAAAATTATAGCATATATATATGATATGATAGATATTACCAGTAAAGACAGACAAGAAAATAATTCAGAACCCAGTCCTACACTTAAGTAGATATTAAACTTACATAATTTCTGAAATATTTTGGCACCTATAGTCTCCTCAAAGAAAAATATACATATAAATAAAACACAATCGCAAAACTTTTTTTTTTTTTTTTTTACTATTAAATTTGTTTTTGTGTTTCCTTTCTTAATATTTTTTTTTATTTTATTAAATTTATTTGATCAATAAAAATTATCCAATCCAATATTCATTAGTACTTTTAATTACAAAATAAAGATAAAAATAATTCACCATCTGCCCTTAATTGCAGTTATGAAAAGCTGTATCATCAGTTAATTTGAGCACCTATGGAACAGACAGAGGCTGGGTCATACTGAACAAGTCTATTGGTGATGAATTATTTACATTGTTTTAAGCTGGAAGCCACTCCTCAACAGACACAATATTTGTTTGAAGTTTTCACCACCTTTTCATACTGGAGTGCTTTTCTATTGTAGAATTGCATGTAACAGTTCTTGTAATCAAATATGCATGCTGTTACTGTGGGTTTCAATTTGCAATAACAATTCACAGTGGTCCAATTTTTCAGCCATATTCTTGGACTTGAGGCCATTTTGAGCTTACACTTTCCTGACTGCTCACTTTCCTATCAATTAACCCTGTATTGATTAAATTAATCATTTCTTTCATCATTGGAAATTTGAAAGATATCAAAATTCAATTCAAATCCCTTTTTTCACATTTATTTATCAAATATGATTTATTTATTATTAGGATAATTAATGGATGCAGGCTGGAAGCCTCTATATCCATATCAACAATATATGTACATAAATAAATAAATGATTGATTTCCAGTATATCAATGGCTATGTTTCCTCAATATATCTAAAAATATGATAAAAAAAAAAAAAAAACAAAAAATGAAAATTGATAACTTAATAGAATTTACAATCTTTGTTTGGAATAAACTGCATAAATATAAGCAATTTATTTACTGCAAAATGTAAGAAAAAAAGGCGGCTATATTTTGATAATTTTCACAGGTGCGTATGCGTGAAAAATATCAAAATATTAGCCCTACGAATGAAATGTATTTGGTATTACTGAAGATAATGTTAGATATTACTTTTTACATTTTTAAAGCAAAATAAACCACCTCGATCAGCTTTTAATTTTCCCACTCGATGTTTGTAAGGAGTGTTTTGATTGGTCAAATAAAAAAAAGTGATATTGTTCACTAGTGAAGATTTTTTTAGAATGAATAATTTTTTATATGTTACTGGTAAAAATGTAATAAAGGGTTATATCAGTTATCAACTAAAATGACCAATATGTAGACAAATGCTTATAACACAACATGTACAGGCACCCATATACCCAACACTGACACTAAAGACTAGCGGCCTCTCGGCCTCTTGCTCTCTGAGTGGACATCCTACCACTTGGCTAAAGGGAAACTCCGGCTAGCCTGGGATACTAAAGTGACCTATACTCTACAATTTAACACGCTACTTTCCCAGAATATCACAACCCAGGTGTTTTAGCTCTATAAATGTCTGTCCCCTGGCTTCTGTTTGAAATGGTCAATGTCACTGAATGACTGGTGAAAGAATGGAATAACAAAAAAATCTTCTAATTGTGCTCGGGTTCAAACTACCGACCTCTTACTACCAAAAGGTTAACAGGAATCACTTATTTATAGAATCTCCGGCAACCACACCCTAGGGGGTGACAGAGATATCACACCCTAGGGGTTGACAGAGAAATCACACCCTAGGGGTTGACAGAGATATCACACCCTAGGGGTTGACAGAGAAATCATACCCTAGGGGTTGACTGAGAAATCACACCCTAGGGGGTGACAGAGAAATGACACCCTAGGAGATGACAGAGAAATCACACTCTAGGGGTTGATGAAGAAATCACACCCTAGGGGTTGACAAAGAAATCTTGAGCAGGTAAAACGAGTGACAAATCTGTGAATGATGGAAGAAATTCTTATCTATAGCAGAATGGGCTGCTCCAACATTTCAAATGCCTACATAAAAGTGATTCAGAGCCTGACGAAAAAGATTAACCTCTGAAACACCTCCAACAAAAATACCCCTTAAATAAAAACAATATATAGCCTTCAGCGACAGTCTGAAACATAAAACTCGGTCTTGTAGTTTCAACTTGATTACAGCTTAATTACAATTCTGTTTAAAATTTCTCTAGAAGTAAGTTATTCAAGTTCTACGAACAACAAGTCTTGGTGACTTTGATTGAGTGAATCCAGAAGTTTGCTTACATATAATTTTTACTCTAAGTCAGGAGTTTAACCAGCTTCTTTAACCACGCAGCATTTTAATTGACAGCAGATTACAGACACTACCATTAAGTCTTGTACTGTCAAACTGGTCTCGAATGTTAAAAAACTTAAAATAATAAAACGCGTGTTGAAATCCATTATGGGTGATTCTTCGATCAGAAGACTTCAGAGCTTGTATTTGACTACAGCGATCCGTTTATTTTAACACAATGTTTGCAGCTCTGGGACAATCCCCTCCCCCTAGGACTGTACAAGTGAGTACAGGAATTAGACGGTTAATGTTTCTAAGCATGCCGCATGATTAATCATGGTCTCCTTTGTATCCTTACCGACTGCCACGTTTTTCACAAAAACTATCTCTTCTTCATTGTTACGACAGAACATCCTGCGTCGTGGCTGTCCCCTAGGAAGCCAAACCTAGTATTTCCACCAATGGCCTTGTTCCGTTAAATGTTTAGTTATTCCCAGAATCCCCTCTGTAACCATGACAACTGGTCTGTTGCTGCTGAATCATGCTTATAAGACAAAGAACATTAAAACTTCCAAATCTAACTCGTAACCTTTCTTAACGAAATTTTCCTACAGATGTAATATCCTTTTTAAATAAGAGGTTGGCGTCAACACGAGAAGAAATGATGACACCCGTTCAGTATCTAGTTCTGTTTGATTCTCTTGTTGCTTCGCCTTAGTGTGAATTACATGATTTTTCTTTTTAGTACAGAAATTTATCGGACTGATATACACCCTAGGATCCGAGTTCCAGGGTATATCATGGCCGCTTTAAACATGGATCCATTCTGAGGATAAATTTGACAAAGGAAAACTCCCTCTTAAACTTTGCCACCTAAAAGAAAAGTCATTTCATGAAGTGAAAACACTTCAAATTTGGTAAATCACAGATACAAATCAGAACCAATATTTTTGGTAACCATGGAAACAATATATTCCCAATAACTTTGGTACTCATCGATGGAAAAAAGTCTCAATAAACTTGGTAACTATGGTAACTATGGATACAAGTTACTCCCGATAACTTTGTAACCATAGATACAAAATAGTCTCAGTAACTATGGTAACTATGGATACAAGTTACTCCCGATACCTTGGTAACCATGGAAACAAAATAGTCCCAATAACTTCGGTAACTATGGACACAAAATAGTCTCTATATATCGGTAACCATGGACACAAGGGAATCCCCTGAACCTTGATAACCTCAGATATGAAAGTCTCTGATGCAACTTTACAAGGTATTAAACAGTAAACCATTTGAACATTCGTGTATTGTTGCAGGATATACAACGAGGACGAGGATATTTTGCAATTAAATTAATAACGAAGGCCGCAGGCCTGAGTTATTAATTAAAATTGCAAAATATCCGACCTTCGTTATTAATTTAATTGCAAAATATCCTCGTCCTCGTTGTATATCCTGCAACAATACACGAATCATCGTTAATTATTTCTATTTTACCATGTACTGTTTAGTTCTGAGATCTACCTCTTTCTAATAGAAAAACGGCAAAGAAACCCTGGGAAAATCTTGTAATTTATTTCTTGAGTATTGCATTATTTCTTGATAAAATATACATTTCTTTATACAGGCACTACAGTACAACAATCAAGAACATCTATCATACGCGTCGTGATAAAAAGTCAATGAGTGACTAACCCATTAGCCCACTCAGCTAACGTAACCGTATTACCAATGGGTGAATATTAGAAACATAACATTGTAATAGCCGTGACCCACGAGCGTGTATTATTGACACGAGCGTGTATTATTGGAAAATAATATATGTTTTTTTTTTTTTTTTTTTTCTTCTTCTTTGGTTGACTAACCTCCGTCAAAAATGACGATTACGGTTGTGATATTTTAACCAATCAAAACTGGCGTTGCATAGCAAACATGGTAGAATACACAGTAAACCATTTGAACAGTGGACAACTGCTTGGTGTGCATGTCAGTAATGATTTGACTTGGGCAAGTCTCGCACGCTTGACTCAGATTTCCGATATATTACTCTTCACACGAGATATGTTATATAAGTAATAAAATATAATTTATCTAATAATGACTTATCTTTGTTATTGTTATGTAATGAAAACAAATATTCCATGGCTTACTATGCTCTAGTCCAGAATATTTGACCCGAGGTGGTGATAATCAACAAGTGTTGAAATATTGAACGAGGCCGAAGGCTGAGATAAAACACTTGTAAAATATCTATCACATGCATTTTACCAACAAGAGGACTATGTGGAAGATTACCCTTTGGCCGAACATGTATTCTATCCTCAACAGATAAAGTTTATTATTATAGAACAGACTCCTGAAACTTCTGGATAAAAAATGGCTCCTGATATTTCAGGTGATGATGTCCAAAAATCATATTTTCATTTAAGAATTGAATCTTGATTTGGTCGATTTCATGGGGTCATGAATTGAGTTGCTCTTGAGAAAAATTTAATGAACTGTGAAGCAGTTCATGTTGAATTTGTCTCAAGAGCAACTCGATTCATGACCCCATGAAATTGACCAAATCGAGGTTCAATCCTTATATTTCAATTGTTTTTTTTCGAATAAAAAAGTCGGCCTAGATATTAATGTCTCGAAGCTTGTGCAAGTCCAAATGCGGAAAAGCCCGAGGAGTTCCGGATTGTGCATGTCTAGTCGATCGAGTAAAATAGTATGCTATTTTAAGATTAAAAAACAGCATTATTTTGTCAAAATAGAAGTATTTAGCATATCTGGTCTTCCATAAAATACAAGAATACATTATAAATTTGATTATTTTAATAATTATTCCATGTTTATAACAACAATGTAGAAAAAGTGAAATCGTTCCACGGAAGGATTTTAACCATGCATTCATACACACTGATCAGTGTTAATCTGGTCAAATTCATGAGCAAATGAAACAGATTCAGTTTGGTAGTTTCATTGAGTCCAACTTGAGTAGAAATTGAAATATATTTGTATGGTCCTGGTAACAATGTCACGCCTGAGACACTCTATCAAAGACATAGACAAACGCATGGGTAACGGGAAATTTACAACCATGCGCTAAAAATAAAACCAGGATATTGGGGCATATTAGTTATAGATATTACTTTGAATTTTATTATCACAGAAAAAACGAAGTCAAATCATCGAAGAAACAAAACAAATCTATGTTTTGGTAACCAATGACAATCTTTGCTTACCATAGAAACAAAACAAATCTATGTTTTGGTAACCAGGGAGACTTTGGTTACCATAGATACAAAACAAACCTTTGTTTTGGTAACCAATGACAATCTTTGGTTACCATAGAAACAAAACAAACCTATATTTTAGTAACCAATGACAGATTTATTTTACCATTGAAACAAAACAAACTCATGTTTTGGTAACCAGTGACAATCTTTGGTTACCATAGAAACAGAATAAACCTTTGTTTTGGTAACCAATGACAGACTTTTTTTCTACCATTGAAACAAAATAACTCATGTTTTTGGTAACTTATATGTTATAGAGTTTGGTTACTATAGAAACAAAATAAACCTTTGTTTTGGTAACCAATGAAATACTTTGGTTACCATGGAAACAAAACAAACCCATGTTTTGGTAACCACTGACATACCATGGTAACCATTGAAACAAAAGCTCAATTGTAACCAATAACAGACTGGTTACCATAGATACAAAATATGGTCAAAATTGTTCATGCAACCCCCGAGAGAATCTAGTTACCAACAATGAAATCACAAAGATATTTGTTGCCTTGGTTACTGAATCAAGCTGTTGGTAAGAGTGGATTTAATACCTATTATCAACTTTATACTCTTTATCACATCTACGATTCAATTTCCGTCAACTTAATGTTTTTCTAAAATAACTAAGTGACATTTTATCTATTCATTTCAGATTTTAGTTACTGTTTTAAAATGTTAACACACTATGTTAATACTGTAGAATGCCCACCTTATGTGGCAAGAAATAAAATTTTGGCATTTCATTTTCCACCCAACATGGAAGTAAAGCGATCTTGGCTATACGATTATACAATGGCAAGGAGTGTCTGACTTAAACAGCCATCCTGGACAACCTTGAGGCGAGTTGTGACTATAGAACACTGATGGATCCCACTTGGCCAGTAAACTCTGCGCCAGAAATGTGTCCTTTCTTTAACTTACTCTAGATTGACAAAGAGATAATATAAGGAATAAAATTCTCGGAAGCTTTTCTGAGTTTAAGATTCCCTAAAGTGTCCCCAGAGAAAATGGGGATTTAAATCCTAAATTTCAGCCCAGATTTTGTGTTAAAATGTCCTGCGGTTAAAATTATTCATAGAATAGAATGTAGTATAGTCTGTTGATAACAATACGAAATGAATTGTATACATCCTTTTATTTCTTTCATTATATCACCATTATCTTTCCTACCACTTTTCTCCTCTATTCTCTTTATCTATCTTTCCTTTTACTGTCTTTCATTCTCACTTCCTTCCCTCATTCCATTTTTCTTCTCCTTCCCTCCCTTATTTTCTTGTCATTTCAAGCACTTCCCTCCATCATTCTCCTTCCCTCTTACTCTCATTTCTGACCGTGTACTTTTCCCCTAAATTTATTCCTCTATCATTCTCCCTCCCCCAATCTCTCGTTTCTCACCAGTTGTTTTCCCTTCTTTCTTCTCTTTTCCCCCCTTTCAATTCTCACTATCATTCTCCCTCCCCCATCTCTCATTTTTGACCAGGGTTTTTCCTTCTCTCTCTCCTTTTTTTCATTTCAAATTCATCCTATCATTCTCCCTCCCCCATCTCTCATTTCTGACCAGGTTTTTTTTATCCTTCTCTCTTCCCTCTCTCCTTTTTTCCCTTTGAAATTCATCCCTCTACCATTCTCCATCCCCAATCTCTCGTTTCTCACCAGGTTTTTTTCCCCTTCTTTCTTCTCTCTCTCTTTTTTCCCCTTTGAAATTCATTCCTCTATCATATCATTCTCCCTCCCCCAATCTCTCATTTCTAACCAGTTATTTTCCTTCTTTCTTCTCTTTTTCCCCTTTCAATTCCCACTATCATTCTCCCTCCCCCATCTCTCGTTTCTGACCAGGCTTTTTATCCTTCTCTCTTCCCTCTCTCCTTTTTACCCTTTGAAATTCATCCCTCTATCATTCTCCATTCCCCAATATCTCGTTTCTGACCAGTTTTTTTCCTTCTCTCTTCTCTCTCTCTCTCTCTCTCTCTCTCTCTCTCGTTTTTTTCATTTCAAATCTATCTCTCTATCATTCTTCCTCCCCCAATCTCTCGTTTCTGACGAGGTTTCCTTATAATCTAGAATCAATGAATGGCTGCCAGATAAGTGGTGATGACTTCGCCGAGTGTAGATTTACCGTCAACATGATGACTCTTCAATAATTCAATTTGTAGCTAATTATCAACACAAGTTTTCTTTCCTTAATCAGAAGGAAATATGGAAGTCTCCATTTTTTTAGCATACAGCCTGAAAACGCCGACACATACCACACACCAAGTGGAAGGAAGCAGTAGCCATCATCAGCTCTAATAATGAATTATCAAGGAGTTTTCTCATTCCGTCTCCAAAACAAAAAGATGTTAAATTCAATTGGATTCCCTATGTACAGTGAAGTTATAAGGAATTTTTTCGTAAATTTGATATTCTGTGGAAAGACCTGTTGGCATTCCCGCCTTTGTAGCTTATTGTTCTGGCGTTACTGAATGTCTATAATCCATCTGGATTCTTCAGAAGTGAAATAACTTTCTATATTTACAGATTAAAAACCCTACAATGTTAAAATTTTGTTGTTTCTTTAAAATCTGAAGTAGTAATTAATAATATGGCACCACAACCATAGATAAACTTTTATTTAAATATGCTGATTTGAGCAAGTTTTGAGTGATGCAAGCAATATTTCAGAATCTTCATCGCCATATTTAGATTTTAACCAAGGTCATATATATAGTATGTTTCATTTTTAGTTAATATGGGTCAAGGTCAAACTGTATGGGTGGGGCTATATCTCATTTAGCACCTACCAGCAAATTACCATGATTCTTAGAGATCATATGGTTTTAAAGAAGTTTTTGAGAAAAGGAAAATGTTGGCTTTGGCCTGGGTGAGCTAATTAACTGTTCATTTTGCAATATTTGTACGTTTTGTGAAAAAGATTAAGTTTTCATTGTTTACAAACTAATTAAAGTTCAGGTTTGGTAAACCCTGCAGGATTTTCACTTTGTACCTGCAATAAGAAAATCGGACTCGTCATGATGGGGGGAAAATGACCAGATCTGACACACACCAAACTGGACCATATATTGAGGACTGGTTCAGCATAATCATTCATCGAATAATGCAGCCCACACAGGCATGTTCCAATAAATTATAGACATCTATCTCTCGATTACTTTGATTGGAGATGAAAGGTCCGAAATTGAGACGAGACACCCATAAATGGTGGAGATATGCTCAAGACTTTTCTACTGCCTGGACGCTTTTCTCTTCATCTCTAAAACTTTACAATTGATAGCCTCTCACCAGTGGTGTTGCTAAGTAACAGAGAGATAAAGCTATCCAATACAACATGTCTTCCGTTTCCACATGGGAACGCTTGTGAAACAATCGCTGATGTTTTTAATTCTTCTTGCCTGATATTACCGAAATACGTGCGGTAAGGAAATAAAAGTGAAGACAATGCTTTAAAAAGGACAAAGTAGAGATTTGGCATTATCTGCTACAACGATAACCGGTTCATCGCTATCTCGCCATATCTTTGATACGATTTAAACGATTTTTGGTGATCCTTCATGTTCTCATATCACAACGAAAATCACTATCCTGAAAGTAAAGCTGGAGAATAGTTCCACTATTGGACACCAGGGGGCACCATGTATACATCTCAACAAATGAAGGACAAAAATCGATCTCCACAAGAGATGTAATGTTCACAGTAGCTGAATCACTGAGATAGATAAATCTATGAAACAGGTAAATTAGAGAATTAACTAGTGTTGGGAATAAACAAAGCTAACCAAGTAATTATCCATGTGTGGGTGGCTAGCATGTAAACATTATGAATATCCATTGAAAAGTGAACAGTAAACATGTACCTGTAGCTTCATAGGATTTCAGGATTGCAGAGTGAGAATATAAAGGCTAAGTTAAATGGGAAGATATAGATGTAGAGGGTAGATATAGAGTTAGAGGGTAGATATAGAGTTAGAGGGTAGATATATAGAGTTAGAGGGTAGATATAGAGTTAGAGGGTAGATATAGAGTTAGAGGGTAGTTATAGAGTTAGAGAGGAATGTAGAGTTAGACAGTAGATATAGAGTTAGAGGGTAGATATAGAGTTAGGGGGTAGATATAGAGTTAGAGGGTAGATATAGAGTTAGAGGGTAGATATAGAGTTAGAGGTAGATACAGAGTTAGAGGGTAGATACAGAGTTAGAGGGTAGATATAGAGTTAGAGAGTAGATATAGAGTTAGAGGGTAGATATATAGTTAGAGGGTAGATATAGAGTTAGAGGGTAGATATAGAGTTAGAGGGTAGATATAGAGTTAGAGGGTAGATATAGAGTTAGAGGTAGATACAGAGTTAGAGGGTAGATACAGAGTTAGAGGGTAGATATAGAGTTAGAGGGTAGATATAGAGTTAGAGGTAGATACAGAGTTAGAGAGTAGATATAGAGTTAGAGGGTAGATATAGAGTTAGAGGGTAGATATAGAGTTAGAGGGTAGATACAGAGTTAGAGAGTAGATATAGAGTTAGAGGGTAGATATAGAGTTAGAGGGTAGATATAGAGTTAGAGGGTAGATATAGAGTTAGAGGGTAGATATAGAGTTAGAGGGTTTAGATATAGAGTTTGAGGGTAGATATAGAGTTAGAGGGTAGATATAGAGTTAGAGGGTTAGATATAGAGTTAGAGGGTAGATATAGAGTTAGAGGGTAGATATAGAGTTAGAGGTAGATATAGATGTAGATTATAGAGTTAGAGGTAGATATAGAGTTAGAGGGTAGATATAGAGTTAGAGGGTAGATATAGAGTTAGAGGGTAGATATAGAGTTAGAGGGTAGATATAGAGTTAGAGGGTAGATATAGAGTTAGAGGGTAGATATAGAGTTAGAGGTAGATATAGAGTTAGAGGGTAGATATAGAGTGTTAGAGGGTAGATATAGAGTTAGAGGGTAGATATAGAGTTAGAGGGTAGATATAGAGTTAGAGGGTAGATATAGAGTTAGAGGGTAGATATAGAGTTAGAGGGTAGATATAGAGTTAGAGGGTAGATATAGAGTTAGAGGGTAGATATAGAGTTAGAGGGTAGATATAGAGTTAGAGAGTAGATATAGATGTAGAGAGTAGATATAGAGTTAGAGGGTAGATATAGAGTTAGAGGGTAGATATAGAGTTAGAGGGTAGATATAGAGTTAGAGGGTAGATATAGAGTTAGAGGGTAGATATAGAGTTAGAGGGTAGATATAGAGTTAGAGGGTAGATATAGAGTTAGAGGGTATAGAGTTAGAGGGTAGATATAGAGTTAGAGGGTAGATATAGAGTTAGAGGGTAGATATAGAGTTAGAGGGTAGATATAGAGTTAGAGGGTAGATATAGAGTTAGAGAGTAGATATAGAGCTAGAGAGTAGATATAGAGCTAGATAGGAATGTAGAGAGTAGGTTTAGTGTGTGAGGAGTAGCAATGTGTATGGAGATCAAGATTGATATCTGTACATAAGACTTGAAGAGTTATTTCCCTTCTTACACTAAATCATTAGAGTGTTTCTTATCAAGTTAAATATTGAAATACAAATGAAATTTAACTGGTAATGTGAAAAACAAATAAAAAAAGATATGTAAATTAATTATAAATATATATGTAGTGTGTTATTGTCATAGGAAGTTCTGGAAGGAAATAATGAAAAGTATTCTGTCCACATTGAAGCTTGAACAATTTCTCAAGCAGACATCCTACCACTAAATCTAGAGGGAAATTGATTCAACAGTCTAAGCTAGTCAGGGGATCTTCTACTCTCAGTTGTTTTACTTAATACAGATACAACATATATGACTGATGAAATGAAGACATGTTTCAAAAGAAACTTTATTAAAGTACTGTTGACTGGCCCCTGGCTCTGATCTAAAATATAACAGAAATAATCAGGTAGAATGAAAGAGTCTGGTTAACCTAGAACTTTAAAATTACATTTTGTTATACATGTACAAATGAGTACTGTAATGGAGGTTTATTTTATCTCACAAAGTTCTCTACGGAATTACGAATGTTAATTTCTCTGGCAATGACCTGTGGTTGATGGTAGATCGTGTCCTTGGTTTCGATAATTAGTTTTCGTATGTTGGTTGTGTACATTCCTTATATAATCATTGTTAGGGCTGTTTAAACCTCTACAGAATAGTCATTCAAGGTCATAAATATCCACAGCTAATTATGGCTGCAGGCGAATTTCCCATTGTGTAAAATGAAGTAAAGCCTATCCACTTACAGACATAGAACATGCATGAAAATAGATCAATATTCTGGATAACATATGTCATTGATACTTCTAAATAGTCGCAAAAAAAAAAAAAAATCGGGACTGAAATATCAAGCGTAAGGAGATGAAGCTTTATAAGATGGAGACGAGAATGACAAAAGAAGACAAATTTTGGCTCCTGCCTTAATGTATGGGATTTAAACTCACGATCTGATGACATCAAATAGCCTATTTCTTGGGAAGATTTTAAACAGACTGGTCTGTGCTGTTGTCTTTGTGTTTTTGGGGGAGACACTTTACCCTAATTCAAAATATAGGATGGCACACGACATGACTCTAAAATACTGCTCAGTGAGGTAGCCACCAGCTACTACAATAAGATTCTGCCTCAAAATGACTCTCAGGGTTAATACGGATTGCAGGCGGCAGGACTCTAAAATATTGCTCAGTGAGGTAGCCACCAGCTACTACAATAAGACTCTGCCTCAAAATGACTCTCAGGGTTCATACAGATTATGTCAAACCAAATTTAAGGCCTTTTCAAAGCTTTTTCACTGTCTTAATTAGATATTCAAGGCCCATTTTACCAGTCATCTAAGTCAGCTTGAGAAGAAACATGAGAACAAAAAAGCAACTTATAATTGTCCACTTGATCAAAGTACAACTTGACATCGTTATTATTCTTATCAAACATTTATTAAAACAGTAACAACTGTAGGGGAGGCGGTAAAGACAAAGTTTAATCCAAATGATCAGTGGCCAGGGTTTCACTTATCCTAATAAAACCTTAATAATCAAGGATTTTTCAAGGCTGTAGATCAATTTTAAAGGCTTTTCAAGGCCCAGAAAGACATTCAAGGCTTTTCAAGACCCAGAATGAAATTCAAGGCTTTCAAGACCAAAGGTGTAATTCAGGGCTTTTCGAGGCCCAAGGTGTAATTCAATATATGGAAAATGGTTGTGCCAGGAGAATTTTACGACCACAAGCATTTACCCGTTCTCCATCCTCCCTGACCCCTACTCTGCCTCACAAACTTGTTGATTCAAATAAAAGAGGGGTAAAAATGAGGATCAAAACATTAATACTGGAAGCACAATTATATAGTGTACATGTGTGCCGACAACATAAGTTTGTAAAGTTTGGATGAAAACTTTTGAGAGATATGGCTGGACAAGATTCTGCCTACTAACAAACACAGTCAAAGGGGCATAACTGCTATAAATGAAATCCAGGAAGACAAATGGTCATTGAAAGACATAGACTACTCTCAAAGCTTAAATGCAATCTGTCCAGACAAAGTTTGTCATATGCAGAGGCTTTCATCATAGATTAGCATGCATCATCACCAGTAAATTAATTGACAACCATTTTTTTTTTCTTTAAATATTGGTTTTTATTTATTGTATTTACCAGTTCTTTTAATCTTAATTCAAATACCAATTTCGAGGTTGAATAGAATACAGGGTAATTCAGAGAAGTGAGGAGTTATGGCCCTTTATAGGAAAAGTAATTGACAGTTAGCAAAGTTACACAATTAAAGAAATATATTTTGACCAACCAGAGGCAAGGATTGTGTTGCTATGGTAATAATCTTGAAAATACCTTATATGTTAGATTATAGACATTGTTTAGTTGTACATTTGACCAAGGTTGAAACAATCAGTCAAATGAGGAGTTATGGCCCTTTATAGGAACTCTTGTATAATGTGACCAGTTACTATACGTCAACCAAAATTTGAAAGAGAAAAATCTGCATGCTCCTCTACATATTTGTTTATATTTGTATGAAGCTTCATTGGAATTGCCTAGCAAGTTTAGGAGGAGTTTTCCGACAAAAGTTGCAGACGACAGACAGAAATTCATCCAGACATTTCCCTACATTGTGTGTGTGGCAGAGATAATTCCAATCCAAGGGGCGATATTCTCGGTTATCTTACCGGAGGCTTTGCCCAAAATCTCACCCCAAGGGGCTGGAGACTTATCTGCAACGTCCTCAAGGAAGGGGATGATTTATCTTTCGTCAATATCAGACTTTTCTTATTACACAGGGTTCAAATATTAGAAGCAATATTGTGATGAAACAAATTGTTGATGTGATTGTATTATAGCTGTGACACCATTGACAGCACGTGCACCGCATTAGGGGCACAAATACGTTACAATTGTATTGTTGTCTAGACAATTGTATTGTTGTCAGATAATTGTATTGTTGTCAAACAATTATATTGTTGTTAGATAATTGTATTGTTGTCAGACAATTGTATTGTTGTTAGATAATTGCATTGTTGTCAGACAATTGTATTGTTTTCAGCACATGTTATCTGTCATACCCTAGGGGGTGACAGATAAATCTTAAACTCTGTGACAGATAAATCTTAAACTCTGGGACAGATAAATCTTAAACTCTGTAACAGATAAATCTTAAACTCTGGAACAGATAAATCTTAAACTCTAGGACAGATAAATCTAAAACTCTGTAACAGATAAATCTTAAACTCTGGGACAGATAAATCTTAAACTCTGGGACAGATAAATCTTAAACTCTGTAACAGATAAATCTTAAACTCTGTGACAGATAAATCTTAAACTCTGGGACAGATAAATCTTAAACTCTGTGACAGATAAATCTAAAACTCTGTGACAGATAAATCTTAAACTCTGTGACAGATAAATCTTAAACTCTGTGACAGATAAATCCTAAACTCGTGAATGATGAGAGAATCCTGTAATCTCCACATAGACTTAGCATTTTTTTTTTTTTTTTTTAAATTTTTATCTGTACAAACTGTATCCTGTTTTGTATATTTTAAATAAAAGCCTGTATACCTATAAACTTTATAACAATACTTATGTCCTCTGGTCTGGGTGTTAAATATATTCATGTATACTTACTCTTACTTAGTAAATACATGCCCTCAAGTAAGAGATATATAAGTCAAGCATTTCTGTACTACTTACTTAGTAAATACACGCCCTCAAGTAAGAGATATATAAATCAAGCATTGATGTATACTACTTACTTAGTACATATACACGCCCTCAAGTAAGAGATATATAAGTCAAGCATTTCTGTACTACTTACTTAGTAAATACACGCCCTCAAGTAAGAGATATATAAGTCAAGCACTGATGTACTACTTACTTAGTACATATACACGCCCTCAAGTAAGAGATATATAAGTCAAGCACTGATGTACTACTTACTTAGTAAATACACGCCCTCAAGTAAGAGATATATAAGCCAAACATTTATGTACTACTTACTTAGTAAATACACGCCCTCAAGTAAGAGATATATAAGTCAAGCACTGATGTACTACTTACTTAGTACATATACACGCCCTCAAGTAAGAGATATATAAGTCAAGCACTGATGTACTACTTACTTAGTAAATACATGCCCTCAAGTAAGAGATATATAAGCCAAGCATTTCTGTACTACTTACTTAGTAAATACACGCCCTCAAGTAAGAGATATATAAGTCAAGCATTTCTGTACTACTTACTCAGTAAATACACGCCCTCAAGTAAGAGATATATAAGTCAAGCATTTATGTACAACTTACTTAGTAAATACATGCCCTCAAGTAAGAGATATATAAGCCAAGCATTTCTGTACTACTTACTCAGTAAATACACACCCTCAAGTAAGAGATATATAAGTCAAACATTGATGTACTACTTACTTAGTAAATACACACCCTCAAGTAAGAGATATATAAGTCAAGCATTTCTGTACTACTTACTTAGTAAATACATGCCCTCAAGTAAGAGATATATAAGTCAAGCATTTCTGTACTACTTACTTAGTACATATACACGCCCTCAAGTAAGAGATATATTTTAGTCAATCATTTCTGTACTACTTACTTAGTAAATACACGCCCTCAAGTAAGAGATATATAAGTCAAGCATTTCTGTACTACTTACTCAGTAAATACACGCCCTCAAGTAAGAGATATATAAGCCAAACATTTATGTACTACTTACTTAGTAAATACACGCCCTCAAGTAAGAGATATATAAGCCAAACATTCATGTACTACTTACTCAGTAAATACACGCCCTCAAGTAAGAGATATATAAGTCAAGCATTTCTGTACTACTTACTCAGTAAATACACGCCCTCAAGTAAGAGATATATAAGTCAAGCATTTCTGTACTACTTACTTAGTAAATACATGCCCTCAAGTAAGAGATATATAAGTCAAGCACTGATGTACTACTTACTCAGTAAATACACGCCCTCAAGTAAGAGATATATAAGTCAAACATTGATGTACTACTTACTTAGTAAATACACGCCCTCAAGTAAGAGATATATAAGTCAAACATTGATGTACTACTTACTTAGTAAATACATGCCCTCAAGTAAGAGATATATAAGTCAAACATTTATGTACTACTTACTTAGTACAAATACACGCCCTCAAGTAAGAGATATATAAGTCAAGCATTTATGTACTACTTACTTAGTAAATACATGCCCTCAAGTAAGAGATATATTTTAGTCAAACATTGATGTACTACTTACTTAGTAAATACACGCCCTCAAGTAAGAGATATATAAGTCAAGCATTTCTGTACTACTTACTTAGTACATATACACGCCCTCAAGTAAGAGATATATAAGTCAAACATTGATGTACTACTTCACGCCCTCAAGTAAGAGATATATAAGTCAAACATTGATGTACTACTTACTTAGTAAATACACGCCCTCAAGTAAGAGATATATAAGTCAAACATTGATGTTCTACTTACTTAGTACATATACACGCCCTCAAGTAAGAGATATATAAGTAAAACATTTATGTACTAACAGTTAATATCATCTAAACACCTGAAAATAAGCTGCGGCCAGTATTCTGCATCATTAAGTTTTTCATGGCTTATTTCCAAGATCAGCTTATTTCCCAGGTGCATTTTAGCTCTTAAGGTGATGTGTGGTACATGTATATTTTTTTTTAATCCAGTTGCTCAATATTCCAAGATACTGAAATGGAAGGACTTTACATAAATAAGCTCTGATGGAAATAATGTAAACATATACAAGTATTTTATATATACCTATTAAATTTCAAAAATCTTAAAATATTAATAAAACATTATTCATGAAATTGAAATATAATCTTAAACTTTTTAAGAGCTTTGCAGACTTAATGAAATAAGATTATTTAACCACTAAGCTACAAGAGTTATCTTCCTTCATCTGCTCTACCAGAGAATTTTGTATAAAGTGACATTTCCACAAGAGTTACCTCTCTTTGTGCGAGATCTTCATGTCTGACCTAAACATGTGGAATCTGTTAGCCAAGGTGATACTTAGAACAGAGAACATGCCAGTCCTGTATATTTAGATAATTATTTCCTTTTGAACTCAATAATTCAATTTCAAAACTAAAATAAGCTGAATCTATTCTGCCTTGCATTATATTAGCATGTAGGTAATTTCATATTTTTTGTTGCCGATAGACGTCAGCTACATGTATTATTCACAGTAGGTGGGCTGAGCATTAACAAATGAAAATTATCAATCGCTGATTAGTCACCCACGGATATGATTCTGACACGATCAACAAATTCGAATTTCTCTGTTCTGTAATTTTTCAATTTCTATAAAATTAATTTACAGAATGTGTACCATATGAAAGAATTTCCACAGCAAATAGTTCACATCCTATTATTAGATTCGGATTAGGAAACATCGGAACTTAATTACCGTACTCGGTAACTTAAACACACCACACACAGTCCTATTATTAGTCCAGATTTGGAAACAATGGAATTATTACCATACTCAGTTACATAAACACACCACACACAGTCCTATTATTAGTCCAGATTTGGAAACAATGGAATTATTACCGTACTCGGTTACATAAACACACCACACACAGTCCTATTATTAGTCCAGATTTGGAAACATCAAAACTTTTAGAACAATACATGAAGTCTCTTATGTTTCTACAAATTAAGGATGTATGCTACATTTCCAAACATTCTGTCTCCACAAGTTAAGGGTGTATGCTACAATTCCAAACATTCTGTCTCCACAAATTAAGGGTGTATGCTACAATTCCAAACATTCTGTCTCCACAAATTAAGGGTGTATGCTACATTTCCAAACATTCTGTCTCCACAAGTTAAGGGTGTATGCTACAATTCCAAACATTCAGTGTTTCCACAAGTTAAGGGTGTATGCTACAATTCCAAACATTCTGTCTCCACAAATTAAAGGTGTATGCTACAATTCCAAACATTCAGTGTTTCCACAAATTAAGGGTGTATGCTACAATTCCAAACATTCTGTCTCCACAAGTTAAGGGTGTATGCTACAATTCCAAACATTCTGTCTCCACAAATTAAGGGTGTATGCTACAATTCCAAACATTCTGTCTCCACAAATTAAGGATGTATGCTACAATTCCAAACATTCAGTGTTTCCACAAGTTAAGGGTGTATGCTACAATTCCAAACATTCAGTGTTTCCACAAGTTAAGGGTGTATGCTACAATTCCAAACATTCTGTCTCCACAAATTAAAGGTGTATGCTACAATTCCAAACATTCAGTGTTTCCACAAATTAAGGGTGTATGCTACAATTCCAAACATTCTGTCTCCAAAAATTAAGGGTGTATGCTACAATTCCAAACATTCTGTCTCCACAAGTTAAGGATGTATGCTACAATTCCAAACATTCTGTCTCCACAAATTAAGGATGTATGCTACAATTCCAAACATTCTGTCTCCACAAGTTAAGGGTGTATGCTACAATTCCAAACATTCTGTCTCCACAAATTAAAGGTGTATGCTACAATTCCAAACATTCGGTGTCTCCACAAATTAAGGGTGTATGCTACAATTCCAAACATCCTGTCTCCACAAGTTAAGGGTGTATGCTACAATTCCAAACATTCTGTCTCCACAAGTTAAGGGTGTATGCTACAATTCCAAACATTCTGTCTCCACAAATTAAGGATGTTTGCTACAATTCCAAACATTCTGTCTCCACAAGTTAAGGGTGTATGCTACATTTCCAAACATTCGGTGTCTCCACAAATTAAGGATGTATGCTACAATTCCAAACATTCTGTCTCCACAAGTTAAGGGTGTATGCTACAATTCCAAACATTCTGTCTCCACAAATTAAGGATGTTTGCTACAATTCCAAACATTCTGTCTCCACAAATTAAGGGTGTATGCTACAATTCCAAACATTCGGTGTCTCCACAAATTAAGGATGTATGTTACAAGTCCAAACATTCAGTGTTTCCACAAGTTAAGGGTGTATTCTACAATTCCAAACATTCTGTGTCCACAAATTAAGGATGTATGCTACAATTCCAAACATTCTGTCTCCACAAATTAAGGATGTATGCTACAATTCCAAACATTCTGTCTCCACAAATTAAGGGTGTATGCTACAATTCCAAACATCCTGTCTCCACAAGTTAAGGGTGTATGCTACAATTCCAAACATTCTGTCTCCACAAATTAAGGGTGTATGCTACAATTCCAAACATTCTGTCTCCACAAATTAAGGATGTTTGCTACAATTCCAAACATTCTGTCTCCACAAGTTAAGGGTGTATGCTACATTTCCAAACATTCGGTGTCTCCACAAATTAAGGATGTATGCTACAATTCCAAACATTCTGTCTCCACAAGTTAAGGGTGTATGCTACAATTCCAAACATTCTGTCTCCACAAATTAAGGATGTTTGCTACAATTCCAAACATTCTGTCTCCACAAATTAAGGGTGTATGCTACAATTCCAAACATTCAGTCTTCACAAGTTAAGGGTGTATGCTTCAATTCCAAACATTCAGTGTTTCCACATGTTAAGGGTGTATGCTATACTAGTGAAGCCTCATACTGTGAGTATCCAATTAAGTTATATGTTAGGGTCCAATTTAAACACAAGACGTTTAATTATATATATCTTGTAAATAAAAACTTGTGTTTGCATTTTGTGTGCAAATTTAAATGTGTATTATATTTTGGTAATGATATTTTAGATTGTAGAAAACATACGAATATAATTTGGTGGGTATGATACAGCCTTGACATAAGGAAACATACATTTGTATTATTACATTCATTTCCATCATCAAATTCTCAATAAATTTGTTAATCTTTTAAAAGAAATCTTATATAATTTAATTGGTTATATAGTCAAGAGAAATGAATCTAAACTAAGAACTAAAGAATCTCAATATAGCATGACCTTGAATTTATATGATCTTTATGAAAATAATGACTTGGTTGCCTAGCAACAATCCTGTCCACCCTATAATTAATAATAGATTAATCCTTGAAAATTATGAGAGTTATAAGCAGGATATTCCATATAATAGAAAAAAGGAGGGGCAGGTCTTAAGGAATACCTCACTTTTGACAGAAGACCAAATAATCATGTCATTTCCACATACTATTCATGTTCAATCATACAGGATAGATCCCACGTACGTATAGCTCGAATATGGAAATTAATTTGAATACTTATTACGATTTTTTACGAGTTCCGACTGCGATACATCAGACATAACAACAGCTTATGTCCTGTAGACAATGGATAGGCTATATTTTGGTCAGACAACCCTTGATTATAAGCTTACTACGCCACAGAGCTTTTTGAACAGATCTATGCACCCCAAACTACAGACAGTCCATGGCCTGGACTGTTTCTGCAGGCTGTGCGATAAAACAGCCTTCTCTAATCAGTTTGTCCTACAATGTAGACGATGTGATGGATAATCAGATATGGCCTTGTTTGATTGTCCGAAACAGTCTTAAGTCAATGAAGCCAGTGTTTTGTACTGAGAGTGAAGACATTGAGATAAATTTTAAGAGTTTTTATTCATTAGCTACGAAGTCACAAGGTTACTTAGCTCTAGGTTCATACTCCAGTCAGTTATAGTGATAAGTTTTTGGCCAAACATCAGAAGAACAGGTAAACTGAAAAGATCAATTAAGGTTTGATATAAATCTTTTAATACTCCAGTTGTCTCACAGTTAATCCATCCCCATTAATCCACTTGTTCAAGACTTAATCCATCAACGACTAATTCACTTGTTCCAGAATTAATCCACCAACCACTAATCCACTTGTCCAACAGTTAATCCATCCCCTACTAATTCAATTGTTCCACAGTTAATCCACACACCACTAATCCACTTGTGCCTCTGTTAATCCACCAACCACTAATCCACTTGTCCAACAGTTAATCCATCCCCTACTAATTCACTTGTTCCACAGTTAATCCACACACCACTAATCCACTTGTGCCTCTGTTAATCCACCAACCACTAATCCACTTGTCCAACAGTTAATCCATCCCCTACTAACTCACTTGTTCCACAGTTAATCCATCCCCTACTAACCCACTTGTTCCAAGGTTAATCCACCAACCACTAATCCACTTGTTCCACAGTTTATCCACCCATCGCTAATCAACTTATTCCACAGCTAATCCACCTATCAATGATCTACTTGTCCCACTGATAATGAATCTCGACTTATGCAATGTTCCATCATCAATCTGTCACTAATCAACTTGTCTATTTTATTAATCAATCTACTGTTAATCCATCCATCATTTATCCACTGTCCACCAATTAAATCCACCTGTCTCTCTGTCCATCAATCACCTACCATTCCACCTGTTCCATATTCGAACCAGCATTGTAGTAATCTCTACCCACAATATGAAAGTGTCAGTAAATCGCCTCTCACATTGTTCAGATATGTCTATCTCATTTTTTCCTCTCACGAAAAGGGTGCTGAATTGATGGAGCTTTATCTATTAATATCAATTGTCATTTCTCAGATTCATAGAATCTAAACGAGAGGTAAATATGTCTCAGCAAGCAGGTATATAAACCTTGAAGGCACCAGGTCATGGTTATGGTTTAGTGGTAGGTTGTAGGGCTACGTACAAGACCAAAGGGTAGCTTGTTTGAGGTTCTGAACGGGAGTTGTATTTTTGAACAAGATACTTAACTCTTTTGTATTCCAGTCGACTCAGCTATAAATGTGTAGGAGGTACAGCAGCACAGGAAATGTCGTGTGTAAGATGTTAGTCCCAAAATGGCAGCTCCTGCTTTGTGATCCAAAGGGAGTTGAGAGCGACATTGGCTGGTTGGTTTGGTTTGTTTTTGTTTAACGTCCTATTAACAGCCAGGGTCATTGAAGGACGTGCCACGTTTGGAGGTGGAGGAAAGCCGGAGAACCCGGAAAAAAACCCATCGGCCTACGGTCAGTACCTGGCAACTGCCCCACTTAGGTTTCGAACTCGCAACCCAGAGGTGGAGGGCTAGTGATAAAGTGTCGGGACACCTTAACCACTCGGCCACCGTGGCCCCTGGCTGGTTGCTTATAGACCCAATAACCACGGATAATAATTTATGAACTAATTTGAGACGTTATGTTGTGATATTGCCCCAAAGGGAGATACCTCTCTTAGACCTTGACACTAATGATAATTAACTCCCTTAATCAAACATTTGTGAAAACCTCACCGCTGAAAAAAACATAATTAATTTTCGGTTGACAAAGGATTTGAATGAAATAAATGGAAAAGAAAAGACAACCCACACTGGACATGAGAAATTAATTATTTGACAGCAAAGTGATGCTTCTAGTTGATAAAACATCCTCTAAGATGACATGTTGATCAGGGGGAGATAACTCTGGGACCAGGCTGCCTCTCTGTATGATTAATCTTGTGTGTCCAGCAGTAACTCTGCCCGTACAATAACAAGACAAGATGGTTAATCGACACAAAATGGGCAGGGTGGTTATGTATTTTCATCATGCACACGACTAATCTGGGAAGACCAACAAGTTTCCCCGCCAGGCTAAGACGGATAGCCTTTATTAAACTCCTGTTACCGACCAGAATTTCTACTCTATTTTGTCAGCCGAGCCCCAAATAGGGCCTATCTGTTTGCTAACAGGGCTTCCTTGCAACACATTAGCGTCTGTAGGTTAGGCCCCCTGATCCGACTTTACAACCAGTAGTAATCAGTGTTTATTAGTAGTTGAAACATAAAAGCGAGACTTTTCATTATCAGAAGCACTATGGTATTAATGAACAGGGCTGAATTAATCAAAGCTTTTCCAATGGCTCGTCTTATCGCCTGCAATATATTGGCCTTTTCTAATTTATTACGCAATTTTTTTCAGCAGGAGACTTGGTCTGAGGAATACCTAAAACCGATATTAAATTCAGGATGTTTGCATAAAAATTGTTGTTAATAGCTTTCAGCACTACAAAATGGACTCTAAACGTCTTACTGGCCATTAATTAGGTAACCCTAGGTATGTTTTTATCCATTGGGATAGGGCATTTCATTGCCATCTGTAACATTATACTGATGCACCTCAGGACATTATGGGCTGCATCTTCATTTAAATCTCTCTATAAAAGTAAATTGAAGATTTTTTTTTTCTGGAAATTGTTTTACTGAGGTATTATAAAAAAATCTTTAGAATCGAGTATCTTTTTCTGATATACGAAGTATCTGTCTATTAATGAGACCTTAAAGCACTGTTGTAATTTGCAGTAATAATGTTCGAGGATGATTTTGTATAATAATCAAAGATTCTGAAACAAATTATATCCACTGATCTGGCCCTGACTATGTATCCAGTAGTAATTTGACCCTGAGGCTAGTTACCTCCCCTGTTCTGGCCCTGACAATGTACTCAACGGTAATTTGATTCTGAGGCTAGTTACCTCCCCTGTTCTGGCCCTGACTATGTATACTATGGTAATTTGATCCTGAAACTAGTTGCCTCCCCTGTTCTAGCCCTGACTATGTATTCAATGGTAATTTGATACTGAGATTAGTTACCTCCCCTGTTCTGGTCCTGACTATGTATTCCCAGTAAGTATGATTCAGAGTAGTTACATAATTAATTATCTTATCAATCTACTCTTAAATATAAAACTGATTTGAAATGTTGTGGGAAATCCAAAAACTTACATAATTTACATACAAAAATTGTAACTTTCATTTTTGATTTTTTAGCGACGACAATTATGTATACTTGACTGCAGCCCTATTATAAAGTCGGACAAGGACACAGTTTTCTCCTGGCGGACGACTTCAAAGGCAAACAAAGAAATGAGTTCCGTTATGTTATGTCAGGAAGGCAACAATCGGACATGGACATTGCATTTACTGTCGTGACAGATCTTGTTCATATCTTTTCAAGTTTCAATAGCTTAATTTCATACTCACTTTTTCTTTTTTCACGATCGAGACAATCACCATAAAAATTTTCAACTCAATATAAATTACAAATTTGGACAATTGGTTTAATTATCAGCAAAAAAAAATATTCAAAATAAAATATTTTTACAATCTTTTGAAAAAAAAACCCCGTTAAAATTACTTTATTAAGCTGACAAAATGCAGAACAAACGCATGAGTGATGTCTTGCATTACAGGTAACAGAGTCAGACTCTTTATCACCTCATCGCCACGGTTACATTCAGACATATTCGCAGGTAACAGGCATCTCACACATCATGTAAAAACATCCAAACAACCACAAACGTGATATAGTTAATATATGAGGTTCAGGGGAAAAAACGTTTTAATGATGCAGAATATTGCTCCTTTATGTTCAAACGTGATATAGTTAATATGAGGTTCGGGAGGAAAAAACGTTTTAATGATGCAGAATATTTCTCCTTTATGTTAAAAATATGTGAAACAAGCATTTTAGTGATGCAGATTTTCCTTTAAGTATTTTGAATATTTTTTCAGACGAAATCTCATTAAGGGCAATCTGTACGTTTCTACCTCAATTTGTTTTGATACTTATTTCAAATCCAGACTTTTTAAAGCGCAAGATCTGAGCAAACACAGTTAGTCTGAAATTAAGACAAGCATTACAATTCTAGTGAGATTTAGGTATCAAATTCTTGTGTTTTATTCAAAAACACATGTACTGTACTGCAGCTTTTGCCTTTCTAAGCTAAGCTCAATATTTTTGCTTGCATCAGCTTTGCATTTCCTTCTTTTTTTTTGTATTCAACATAGAGACAAGAAAAGTACCATTGTTCCCCGCTGATAATGTGCAAGCTTCGGCCCAACAATGAAGTTTAAACGGCATGGAAAATATAACGAGAATCTCTTGTTCCACAGCTACAGTGTAAGTATGATGATACATAAAATGAAAGTTCCAGGGAAAATTAGGTGTGAATATAACAAGGCGATAATGACACGTAGATGGCTCGTGTTAAAGCGTAAATATGTTGAAAGCTGACATTCCTCTGAAGTTTATTGGAGTAGAAAACAACGTCACGAAAATCTAGTTCTTCTGCATAGCAAATCTTCACCCAATAATACCAGCAGCATAGAAATTTGGTGAACCTCCAAGAAAAATACTTCCGAAACATTGACTCGGAAATATCTCGATTCCTGTTCAGTAAACAGAATAATAAAGGTCACAGCGACCTAATTATGAGGAAGAATATGCCTTTAGTCACACATGTATAAGTTCAGGAGAATATGCTGCAATTACAATCCAAAATCTTCTTTTGATGTTTAGACATGCAGGCAGAAATTGCAGGTCAAACTGGAAACTGATCAACCACAATTTAACTGATTAAGCATGCACTGTATACTTTGCAGCTGTCCAAGACGGACCTCAGTTCATAGGTATTCAATTCTATGCAACAATGTTCGTCTTATACATTCCGCAGCAAACACTTAGTACATTTATTTATATATAAGTGGTGGGTATATCTATTTTTGCACTATATTTGATAACTAGGAATGAAGCAAGATTAAGTCATCCACAAATATTACCATTTACGCAGTAACTAAAAGGGAATTTAGTTGTCCTTTATCAAAAATAAAAAATACATGAGCCCACATCCTGCCAAAATCTACCAAAGTCGGATGGACATTTATATGCACACATTTCGCCTCTGATTTTCAAGCTTTGGGTAATTATTTTTCTAATTCATTGTATGCGGTCTTCTTTTGACGTATCAAGGTGCTAAATGTTTAGGAATAGGATACTGAGCCGTCCTGGAGGGATGAAAAATTCATCTGCGGAGAATTACAAATTGTTGACAACTAAACAGGGTGTCGTAGAGAAATCAGGAAAGCTAATTCACTAGGCTGTAGGAAAGTTATTTTTTACAGCTGAACAGCCACATAACTTACATGTAACAGACATTATATGTATGTTTCAGACCTCGTAATGTACACGTTATTGTCGTCATGTCAATTACACTAGCAGACAGTATTAGATTTATCACATATTTGTTAGCTTAATCTATAGAAATAAAAACAATTCCTATATACTTAAGTAAACATTCTTGGATAATTAAAATCTTTATTTTCATGTCACATATAAATGTTATGCTTTCGATGAATTTGACAAGAATTTCCATCGGAATTTTGTATTTTCATTTTTCATAGTCTTTATTTGTTTTTCATTTTGATATTTTCTAAACTAATATTTCTATCATTATTTTCAAGTTCTAGTATTTTGCAAAAGAATAATTTTTCCATATTTTTAAGTAAGCTTTATATTTTAAGTTATTTTCATCATGATCAAAATTTAAAAAAAAAATTCTTATTTTTAATTTTTAATCAAAATGCATATTTTTTGTTGTTGCGTTGATTTCTCCTCAGATATGGATAGTCATACAAATGTTTAAACATCACAACAAAATTCTAATCAAAATTTTGCTTCAGAAGTCTCGTTAAGGTAATGAAGCCCTCCAAATTTTTAAGTGATTGGCTGAAACCCTAGAAATGAAATCCTTGATAAGATTAAAATTTTACAACGAAGAAATGACCAAAATTAATTCATTAAAATGTTGCTTAAGGAAGCAGATTTACATGTCATGATTGTAAAGCCATGAAAGTTTCAAAGATATCGGCCGCAAACTGCAAGGACATCTCTAGACTAAACGATTACAACAAGCCAATAGGTGCCCTATACCATACAGTTTTGTTCAATGGAAAGGTTTCGATGCGCATCTAGAAAATATGTCTGACAATCCTTTGCCGTCCAACTAAGAAAATGACATCATCTAAAATCTATAAATAGATATGCAGGTGTTTTTTTCAACTATCAATCATTAAAGTGTCACCCACAAGTACCAGGACAATCAATATCGGTCTAGTGTTATACAGGAACTTATCATGAATTTGAAGTGACTGGCTTTTCATGCAGTAGAGCTTTAAGATTTTATACAAGCAGATAATTTTGAAGGCTTTTTCTTTTTTTCCACACAAAAGAGTTCCACAGAAGGTACGTTAATGTCACCGTTGGATTTCAGTGTTTATCGTCATCCATAAAAACTCTCTCTCGATTTTGGAGACAATAACTTATGATCTAAGAAAACTTAACTGCCGAGATGACTAAATCGCCAGTAAACCTTATAGAAGATAAATGGCTGTTCTGTAGTATTATTGAGAGATTTTATTCTTCCTCATTAAGTCTTCCTCGTTAGGTCACCTATTAGGCAATCATCAAAAATAACAATGCCTATGTTAAGACATCTGTTCATCAAGTTTTGATAAAGTTTAAAAAATTGAAAGAAAATGAAAAATACTTAAACTTTAATAAACAGCCCCCTTGAAACCTTATTGCATGATCATTCAGAAGGAATCTGAAAAGTAATGAGTCATCTGCCAAAACCATTTGATTTTTCCAGGTACTTTTAATTCCTGTGTTAATTTAACAACACCCCTGCCAATCCGTCCGCGCTAATAAGATTAGCAATGGACAATATTTGCAGATATTTCAGAAAGTCCAACCAAGAGATTGCCATACCGAGATTTGTTAATTTAATCAACTATATCACAGGGATCAGAGATTCTAATCCCTTGTTTTGGTATCACAAGATGAATTAAGCCAAATATAAATTTTTCCATGAATATAATTCTATCTTCAAACTTTGCGAAATAACACAGAATCCCAATGAATGAAGTATGTAAAATCTATGGCCCATCGACTCTGGTCAGTATTTCGTACAAAGAGGAATAAAGGGCCTATAAATGATGGAGAAAGGGCCATAACTCTATAAATGATGGACAAAGGTATAAATGATGGACAAGGGGCCTTAACTCTACAAATGATGGACAAAGGGCCATAACTCTATAAATGATAGAGAAAGGAACATAATTCTATAAAAGATGGACAAAGGTATAAATGATGGACAAAGGGCCATAACTCTATAAATGATAAAGTATTAGAGACTCTGTTATACCACTGAGGTACTCACATGTAAAACTTGACTTTGTAAAGGAAGTGGAAAAGGCTAAATCACCAAAATGGTGAGAACATCTATCTGGAGACATGTTTGAGTCTGAGTTTGAATCCAAGTCAATAGCATTCTCCACTCCTATCTAATTTGGCACCCAGTCAAATATACCCGTAGGAGGTGGTATAGTGTCTGGTGTGTGTCTCCAGGGTCATGATTTTGCTTAAGGAAGGAGAAATGTAGTGGAACTCTGGACTAAGCTGTTGGAACACCAGTGGCCAGGCACATCAAATGTTGAGTAACCGTCTACAGTTTGGAGGCCCTGGGTTCGAGTCCAGATCTGGTCTGTTGTAGGTGACAAAGTATACAAGATATTCCTTGGAGTTGTGGATAAGGGCCATAGTTCTGTATAGTATACGGGTGTGAGACTTATACTATCTTTGATCTGCCTTTAATGTGATTACATTTTTTGTTTCAGTCAAGAGTTGATCAAGTTTAACACAAGTACAGTCAATGATTACGAAGCTCACCTGCAGCAGCAATCACACTATGCACTTATTTTAATATATGTACATGTATAAGCATGTCATTTTGAAATTGTACGTCACATAATATCGCTCCAAATAAGAAGGGTGTGAACTTACAAGCTTTCCAAAAACTTACCCCAATAACTTTTATGTGGGTTTTGGTGCAAAAAAATTCCACAAAATGGTAAAATGCGGAAAAATCACAATTTTTTTCTGCATGATTATGCCATAACATCACTTCTAAACCTAACAAGAGGCCCAATGGGCCTGTATCGCTCACCTGGCTCTACAGCAACTTTGAAGTTGATTGAGGTCATTTCTACAGATACTATGCTGATTATCATAGTAAGCTAGGTTTATTCATATTAATACATTTTCTAGTCCTTCATTCCAGCATTTTATTGGCCTAATATCTGGTCTAGGAGGCTCTTGGCTATCGCAAAGTTATTGTTTACAGATTTAAGCCGATTTCACCCCTGTGACCTTAAATGTAGGTCAAGGGTCATTCATTTGAACAAACTTTGTAGCCCTTCACCCAAGCATGCTGCAGGCCCAATATCAAGTCCCTGGGCCTCTTGGTTATTAAGAAGTCATTTGAAGAATATAGCCTATTTGACCAATGTGACCTTAAGTGAAGGTCAAGGCAATACATTTGAACAAACTTGGTAGCCCTTCACCCAAGCATGCTACAGACCCAATACCAAGCCCGTGGGCCTCTTGGTTATTGAGAAGAAGTCGTTTGAAGATCATAACCTATTTGACCCATGTGACCTTGAATGAAGGTCAAGGTCATTTATTTGAACAAACTTTGTAGCCCTTCACTCCAGCATGCTACATGCCCAATATCAAGTCCCTGGGCCTCTTGGTTATTGAGAAGAAGTTGTTTGAAGAATATAGCCTATTTGACCCATGTGACCTTGAATGAAGGTCAAGGTCATTTATTTGAACAAACTTTGTAGCCCTTTACCCTAGCATGCTACAGGCCCAATATCAAGTCACTTGGCCTCTTGGTTATTGAGAAGAAGTTGTTTGAAGAGTATAACCTATTTGACCCATTCGACCTTGAATGAAGGTCAAGGTCATTTATTTGAACAAACTTTGTTGCCCTTCACCCAGCATGCTACAGGCCCAATATCAAGTCCCTGGGCCTCTTGGTTATTGAGAAGAAGTTGTTTGAAGATTATAGCCTATTTGACCCATGTGACCTTGAATGAAGGTCAACGTCATTTATTTGATGAAACTTTGTAGCCCTTCACCCCAGCATACTACAGGCCCAATATTAAGTTCCTGGACCTCTTGGTTATTGAGAAGAAGTGGTTTGAAGATTATAGCCTATTTGACAAATGTGACCTTGAATGAAGGTCAAGGTAATTTATTTGAACAAACTTTGTAGCCCTTCACCCAAGCATGCCCTTCGGGCAGGTGAGCTAAAAATGAATGTATAAACCAAGTTGTGAGAAGTATACTTTTGGACTTACAAGCTTTTCAAAAACTTACTCCAAAAACTTTAAAGTGGGGTGGGACGCTGGTGCTAACACCAGGGATATATAGAATTAGCTCATGGTTACTCGAAACGAACCGGTGAGCTAAAAATCTTGTTTGTGCATCCAGGCAAAGAATATTATTCCAAGAAAAAATCTTGCTCACTTATGGTTAAAAGATTTTTCTTTTCTATCATGTAATTGTGTCCAAATTCCACAAAAGACTACTAAAACTACCCTTATTTCACAATTCTTCATTTTGACTGAATTATCTCCCTTGAGGGTTGATGACATTTAAATTATGAAATGACTTCAAAAACAAATGTCAAAGGCATGTTCCAGACAGATTGAACGAGACAAAAAAAATCTACCATATATATCGGTAGTGAGTGGGATTGTTCTCTCTGATGTACGAGAAGTTTTACTGTGTACAGTGAGAAGTAAAATTTGGTATCAACATTAACAAGCAATATACGAAACTTTTCCTTTGATGACAATTCCTCTTCAACTCCCAGGTACCCTGTAATCGTACAAGTTTGTGGTTGGTTTACCTACAGCAGAATATGTATGAATCTTATACGGCAGCTTTGCTACACTATTTTTAAATCCCTTTAAACCCCAAGAAACTTTATTTATGAATTTTAAATAATTTCAATGAATTGTCTGGAGAAAAATTAAAATCACACAGACAAGTCACAACCAGAAATCGTAGTGAGTGTATCAAGTTTTTCCCGTCCACTCAACTCATCAAGCCTCCCTGGAGCATCGCTTAAAAGTTCAATGGCTTTGCAGCCAGAAAATGTGGTCTATACCAGCAAGTAACATAAGCGCGGAGTAAACCAGTTGTATGACTTTCCAGCGAGAAAAAAGTCTAGCCGAGCATGTAAGGATCAGAGTTTTATCTTAACACATTATGTGTCCCATGGGAAATAAACACAAAGGTCACCTTGTTGGCGCTCTCCGACAGAAAGAAACGATTCAGCTGCTACAACTATTCATTTCTTTTTTTTAAGTACAGTTTAGCCTACTGTACATTTTTATAGGCATAAAATAATATTGACTTAAAAAAAATTCCATGATCTTTTTGGAGTCAATATTTTTCCTCTGTTACAAATGTTTATCTCCTTATAAGTGACTATTTGTTGCTACTAAACCCTAAATGCCCTTTATCTGTCATATTTACCAAATTAAAAAATGCCTTTAGTGTTTACTTACATTGCTTCATAATGCTGCTTTATATCACATTTCTTTTAATATCAAAGTTCTTTAATATCATACTTCTTTTTAATATCACAGTTGTTTTAAAAACACAGTTCTTTTAATATCACAGTTCTTTAATATCACAGTTCTTTTAATATCACAGTTCTTTTAATATCACACTTCTTTTAATATCACACTTCTTTTAATATCACAGTTCTTTTAATATCACACTTCTTTTAATATCACACTTCTTTTGCTCCATGGTCTACTGTCGTTTGCCCTTCAAATTACATGAAGCAATAATTTTGGACACATCCAACTCTATACCAGCTAATGTATTGTTATGTCAGTTATCTCCCCTTTCTCAGCCACTTATTATGTAAGAAGCCTAAACGATACTGGTTTTTATTCGAAATCAAAAGCATGTTTTATATTCCCTAAATTATAAAGTACAACATGATTGATCTGATCTGTGTATATTCCCCTACTTTGAAATCCTATCTGTGAAATACGTACTATTTAAACTCCGTCCTAGCGCAATGTCTGAAAATGTCAACAACTAAATATGTGCTGTCTGCAATGACCTAAATAAAACTTGAATATTTTCATTGTAAACTGCAAACCTCATGTTCTTTTATCTGACAGCCATGTTTGATACTATCAGACCCAGCAGGGGAATTATGGGTAGAGATGAAATGCACTGATATTTAGAAGACATAGGTACTTTTGGTATCTCCAAGTGAGGTAGTATATATCTCGCCATCCGAGTGGCAGACAGTACATTCGACCAAGACAGAGGATTCTCACTGCCAGAAGTGAAATGTCTTCAGTGACTAAACGGTTCAAACCTGACCAATATTAAAAAACAAGAGGCCCAGAGGGCCTGCATTGGTCACATGGATATTTCATTTAAATCATTGTGAAATACCTTCATTTATGTTACATTACCGTTATTTTTCTTCTGTTTTAAAGTACATCTCCAAACATTGGTTTAAAGTAAATAAATGTTGGCAGAATCCTGTAACTCTTAAAGAAGAAGAAAGATTTAAAAAATAAAATGACTGGCTTAATATTTCTTTTTATGTTAGGCTAGGTGAACTAATAAAACACATGTACATACAACATGCTTCTGCATTAAATGGAATAGCTCATTTAATAGAGTATATCAGTCTAGTACAACAATTCAAGTGAATATCTGGGATGTGACATTTAATCTCTTCAGCAAGTGGTTTCCATTTTTTCAGGAAGCTGAGAATATGAACCATGATATATGCTGTCATAATTGTGTCCTAAATCAGGACACTTAATGACCCTATAGAGCATGATGTTAATAACGTGTGTAGCCCATGTGCTTTTATGGGGTAGCCCCAAGCTACTACAAGGTATATCTGCTTCAAAATGACCCTGGATATTTATTGGGTGATAAACAAAGCTGTCATAGTCCTTTGATTAAGTCACGTGAGGTGACATGTGTCATGTCTATTGATAAGTTATGTAGCCACCAACTACTACAAGGTTACTCTGCCCAAAAATGTTGACTGGGTGATAAAGTCAGCTGTCATAGTACTTAAAGGTGGACATTTACAATTTACCCAAATTTCTCTAGATTTCTCTGGATACCATGAGATGTTCATCCAGTAGACAGTGAGGTAGCCACCAGCTACTACAGTACCACTCTGCCTAAAAATGACCCCAGCTGATGACTGCACAGTTAACACAGAAAACAACTAGAAAACAACCAATTAATCAAATATTAATTTTAAAAAATTCTCTTAATATCACATTCCTTTTAATATCATTTTTCTACTTGACACTTTATAGCATTATAGTATTATCTTAAAGGAAATTCCGTGCAAAATTCAACAATGAAATCTCTCAAAGGTAATACTCAGGAGAAATTCAAATTTTGAAAAAAATGACAAGAGATTGCAGTTTTATAATGGAGAGGTTGGATTAGAATTTTACTAAAACAAATCAGAATAAAATCCAAAAATGTTAGCACTATCTGATCACATGATAATATTCTGTTAGCAGGGGTATCATCTAAAGAAGCAAAAATATCCTTAGACAAGATTCTGTTCCAAAACAACTTGTAGGAGACACAACAAAATCGTCTCATAATCTTTAACGACCTTGGAAGGAACATGATTAAAAGTTGACTCCGAACGTCACCGTAATCCAAGGTCGCAGTCCCATACCAAAGGTTTCCGGGGATTTACAACGAACATGTCTGTGACTGATGGAGCAGAAAGGGCTCGTTTTAATACGGTATAACCAGACATCCAGGGGAAGGCCAGTTTCTCAATTGTATGGCTAGCTTAAAATCTATTGTAGAATCAATTTCAAATGATTTCTGATCTAAATTCAATAGATTTTTTATTTATTTTTTTTTTTGCATTTTCATATTAAGATTACACTTTCAAATACTTGTGCATATATTTTCTATAGTAAAATAAATTTATCATTTTTGTTATTTATTCTTTAATTGCATGAGCTTAACCCCTTCAGAACCAAAAAGCATTGTCAGCAATGTAAGAAATATCTCAAAATAACAGTCTATTGAATATTTCTCCAAATTTTAGAAGCATTATATTTCTTAATCAGCAAAACATCAACACCTTTTCCAAATATGCAAACTTGATAATTCATTCAATATAAAAAATCAGTTTTTTTTTTTTTTTTTTTTTTATTTCATCACAAAGCTAACAAATAAATGTAGATTTCCTCGCCATCATAAAACTCTTGAGATGCTGTTCAGTCAGGCGTGAAGTAGTCCTGTCGTTCTTCCATCCAAGGCAGATTCAACATGTCCGTATCGATGGAGTGTGAAAGTGGTGATCGAAGCTCCAACAAGATTACTTTGTATTTGACATTCTAGACGTGTTTCTGATCACCCCTGAGCCTCAAGTGCCCGAAGCATCGTTAGCTTACAAAGCTATTAACAAACATCCTCAAAATCATATATATTTTTTGTACATGTATTTGTTGACTATTTTTAATGCCTGGGAAGACAACAGGGTCATTTAGACGAAGGTCTTCAAGTGCTTATGGTAATGGATACCATTAAATATATGTCCCCCGAACGACTCCTGCTATTGTGCGAAATCGATCAACTGCGCAGTCGTAATTTCATTGAAATCGAACGATATCTAAATTCTGACCAATCAGGAGTCTCAGTCTGGCTGACTGGTCACATGACCGATCCAAAACATAAAAACACTCTTGCGCACCACCAGTACTGCAGTCGTACATGAAGAAGTTGATATCGCAATAGTTTTTGTAATGTTGTACAAATAAAAAATACATCGAAATCAGACAATATCTTAATTTTAACCAATCAAAGGCCTCGGTCCGACTGACTGGTCATATGATCAATCCAAAAATTTAAATTACTCCTGCGCACCATCAATCATGCGAAAACACTCATGTTAAGTTTCGTTGAATTCCCCCCGTAAAGTTTTCGAGAAGCATGTCAGAAACCACGTTGGCAGAAGAAATAAGCACAATATTAAGAAAAACGGAGCAAAAAGGCTTTGTATGTGTAACATGATAAACTTTCAACTTTATTTATTTTGCAACAACTGCAAATTAAGAATCATCAGCTTTATTATCAATCATGCTCAATTATTGGGTGGACCTATCTGTCACAATGCCTATATTTGGTATTCACGAGGCGTGCAATGGGCATCTGTAAAAACTCCACAACAAACATTCAAGAGGTTTGATCATCATTTGGATAGAAGATCCTTGAAGGGGTTGCTGGAAAGGTATCAAATAAAGGAAAATGGCAGACGTTCGTTCATGTCCAGCTGTTTTCTGTGATAAATATTGCTCTTACGCATACCTTTCATTACAAGTACCTGGAAAATGGCCGTGATGAGAGATTCTATTCGGGTAATCCAATCACGGTCACGGCTGTGAGAGCCAGACATTATGTTTACCGAACCGTGAATCTTGGAATATTCATTGAACCTTGAATAACTGGCACTACCTACTTGACAGTAATGACCACTCCATAAGTTTTCAGGGTTAAAGGTCAAATCCAATCAGGGGCAGATAATCCAATAAGAACTGATCGGGTACAGTAATGTGATACTGCCACAAGGCTATATATGGTAATGATGTATTGACCGTCACACAGTGACCAACCAGCACTAGAGACCTAGAGAATCGAGCAATTCCCAAACGGCGATTTGATGGTGATTTGATTATGACATCACAGTGGTATGTTTTTTTTTTTCTCGCCACACCATTCTTGTGATGAGCAGTAGATTGGTCAATTTCCTGCCATACTTAATGATGACCATTGATTTTCTCCAATGGTCAGTTAAAATCAATTTTCAAGACTTCAATCAAGAACAGATAATTTGATTCTAAATTGATTAGTGAATTTTAAATATCCACCAATTCTATCATGAAAGAATTAGAAAAAATAATTCAATAAAAGATCTAAGGTACCATGCAGCCTTAAGTCTTCATCTTAAAGTAAGGTAGCATACACCCTTAAGTCTTCATGTCACAGTAAGGTAGCATACAGCCTTAAGTCTCCATGTCACAGTAAGGTAGCATACACCCTTACTTTTCATGTCACAGTTAGGTAGCATACAGCCTTAAGTTTCAATGTCACAGTAAGATAGCATACATCCTTAAGTTTCAATGTCACAGTTAGGTAGCATACGTCCTTAAGTCTCCATGTCTAAGTAAGGTAGCATACATCCTTAAGTCTCCATATCACATGTGCAATAAGGTAGCATACATCCTAAAGTCTCAATGTCACAGTAAGGTAGCATACATCCTTAATTTTCAATGTCACAGTAAGGTAACATACAGCCTTAAGTTTCAATGTCACAGTTAGGTAACATACAGCCTTAAGTTTCAATGTCACAGTGAGGTAACATACAGCCTTAAGTTTCAATGTCACAGTAAGGTAACATACAGCCTTAAGTTTCAATGGCACAGTAAGGTAACATACAGCCTTAAGTTTCAATGTCACAGTAAGGTAACATACATCCTAAAGTCTCCATGTCACAGTAAGGTAACATACAGCCTTAAGTTTCAATGTCACAGTAAGGTAACATACAGCCTTAAGTTTCAATGTCACAGTAAGGTAACATACATCCTTAAGTTTCCATGTCACAGTAAGGTAACATACAGCCTTAAGTTTCAATGTCACAGTAAGGTAACATACAGCCTTAAGTCTCCATGTCACAGTAAGGTAACATACAGCCTTAAGTTTCAATGTCACAGTAAGGTATCATACAGCCTTAAGTTTCAATGTCACAGTAAGATAGCATACATCCTTAAGTTTCAATGTCACAGTTAGGTAGCATACGTCCTTAAGTCTCCATGTCAAAGTAAGGTAGCATACATCCTTAAGTCTCCATATCACATGTGCAATAAGGTAGCATACATCCTAAAGTCTCAATGTCACAGTAAGGTAACATACAGCCTTAAGTTTCAATGTCACAGTAAGGTAACATACAGCCTTAAGTTTCAATGTCACAGTTAGGTAACATACAGCCTTAAGTTTCAATGTCACAGTGAGGTAACATACAGCCTTAAGTTTCAATGTCACAGTAAGGTAACATACAGCCTTAAGTTTCAATGGCACAGTAAGGTAACATACAGCCTTAAGTTTCAATGTCACAGTAAGGTAACATACATCCAAAAGTCTCCATGTCACAGTAAGGTAACATACAGCCTTAAGTTTCAATGTCACAGTAAGGTAACATACAGCCTTAAGTTTCAATGTCACAGTAAGGTAACATACATCCTTAAGTTTCCATGTCACAGTAAGGTAACATACAGCCTTAAGTTTCAATGTCACAGTAAGGTAACATACAGCCTTAAGTCTCCATGTCACAGTAAGGTAACATACAGCCTTAAGTTTCAATGTCACAGTAAGGTATCATACAGCCTTAAGTTTCAATGTCACAGTAAGGTAACATACAGCCTTAAGTTTCAATGTCACAGTAAGGTAACATACATCCTTAAGTTTCCATGTCACAGTAAGGTAACATACAGCCTTAAGTTTCAATGTCACAGTAAGGTAACATACAGCCTTAAGTTTCAATGTCACAGTAAGGTAACATACATCCTTAAGTTTCCATGTCACAGTAAGGTAACATACAGCCTTAAGTTTCAATGTCACAGTAAGGTAACATACAGCCTTAAGTTTCAATGTCACAGTAAGGTAACATACAGCCTTAAGTTTCAATGTCACAGTAAGGTAACATACATCCTTAAGTCTCCATGGCAGAGTAAGGTAACATACAGCCTTAAGTCTCCATGTCACAGTAAGGTAACATACAGCCTTAAGTTTCAATGTCACAGTAAGGTAACATACACCCTTAAGTCTCCATGTCACAGTAAGGTAACATACAGCCTTAAGTTTCAATGTCACAGTAAGGTAACATACACCCTTAAGTCTCCATGTCACAGTAAGGTAACATACAGCCTTAAGTTTCAATGTCACAGTAAGGTAACATACAGCCTTAAGTTTCAATGGCACAGTAAGGTAACATACATCCTTAAGTTTCAATGTCACAGTAAGGTAACATACAGCCTTAAGTTTCAATGTCACAGTAAGGTAACATACATCCTTAAGTCTCCATGTCAGAGTTAGGTAGCATATAGACTTACATCTTCATGTCACTCTGTGTAAGATAGAACATAGCCTGTAGATTAAGTCATAACATACACCCTTAAGTCATCCTGTTAATTAAAAGTAAGGTATAATTTAACTGTGTTATGGAATTAAATGCCATCAATCAGATGGTTATAGTAATTCATACCTGGTTTACCAGTAAACCTGAAAAGTTTGATTGACCAATCAAAATCTTGGGTGAATTTGACCTATTGTAGCACTCTAATGAAAGCCTGCTCGGGGTATTGATTCAAGCTGATGGATGATTTAACAGTTAATATTCTCCTTTTCAAAATATGACTATTTACTGAAAAACATCGCTGATTTAAATTAGGTACATGTTTCTGGTAATATATTCATTGAAATTCTGGCTAATCCTTCCAATTTAAGTTGGTCAATTTCAATATGGAACACGTAACCATTCAAACGATACAATGATAATCTGGAAATTCAATTGATGGCAGTTCTTTGATGGAGTGATATTACACATGTGATAGAGAGCTGGCCCTGTTATTGACATACCCACAATGGTGAAGTAATTCTCACAAATTAATATATCTCCCCTCGATTATAATTCTGGCATCATGTAAATTGCCGATACTTGTCAAAAACTGCATATGCAGTGGCTAATCCATCAATGCCTACTTGATCTTATACATAAGCTAGTGTAAGATGGTCCCCCGGGTCCCTACACGTAATTACAGCCCCGGAGCAGACTGAGTGAAGTTATTGCAAGCGTATCGCAAATGTCGCCAATACCGACTAAACGGAACAAATAAACGAGCGTTCTGTCGCAACCTGGCTCTGAGAAAAAACCATGTAAGTTGGAGCAGATGAAGTCTGTTATGCTGGGAACTTTAAGTTCTAAAACATTAAAATTTGATGTGGCAGATAACACAAAATAATTAGTGAGGTCCTGATGTGGTAGATGACATCAGACAATCAGGTCCTGATGTTGTAGATGACATCAGACAATGAGGTCCTGATGTTGAAGATGACATCAGACATTGGCGTCCTGATGTGGTAGATGACATCAGACATTGAGGTCCTGATGTGGTTGATGACATCAGACATCGAGGTCCTGACGTGGTAGATGACATCAGACAATGATGTCCTGATGTGGTAGATGACATCAGACAATCAGGTCCTGATGTGGTAGATGACATCAGACAATCAGGTCCTGATGTGGTAGATGACATCAGACAATGACGTCCTGATGTGGTAGATGACATCAGACAGTGAGGTTCTGATGTGGTAGATGACATCAGACAATCAGGTTCTGATGTGGTAGATGACATCAGACAATGAGGTTCTGATGTTGTAGATGACATCAGACAATGAGGTCCTGATATTGTAGATGCCATCAGACAGTGACGTCCTGATGTGATAGATGACATCAGACAATGAGGTCCTGATGTTGTAGATGACATCAGACAATCGGGTCCTGATGTGGTAGATGACATCAGACAATGACGTCCTGATGTTGTAGATGACATCAGACAATGATGTTCTGATGTGGTAGATGACATCAGATAATGAGGTTCTGATGTGGTAGATGACATCAGACATTGATATCCTGATGTGGTAGATGACATCAGACAATGACGTCCTGATGTGATAGATGACATCAGACCATGAGGTCCTGATGTGGTAGATGACATCAGACAGTGAGGTGATGATGTGGTAGATGACAACAGACAATCGGGTCCTGATGTCGTAGATGACATCAGACAGTGAGGTTCTGATGTGGTAGATGACATCAGACAATGACGTCCTGATGTGGTAGATGACATCAGACAGTGACGTCCTGATGTGGTAGATGACATCAGACAATGAGGTTCTGATGTGGTAGATGACATCAGACAGTGAGGTTCTGATGTGGTAGATGACATCAGACATTGACGTCCTGATGTGGTAGATGACATCAGACACTGACATCCTGATGTGGTAGATGACATCAGACAATTAGATCCTGATATGGTAGATGACATCAGACAATGAGGTTCTGATGTTGTAGATGACATCAGACACTGAGGTTCTGATGTGGTAGATGACATCAGACAATGAGGTTCTGATGTGGTAGATGACATCAGACAATGAGGTTCTGATGTGGTAGATGACATCAGACAATGACGTCCTGATGTGGTAGATGACATCAGACAGTGAGGCCCTGATGTGGTAGATGACATCATACAATCAGGTCCAGATGTGGTAGATGACATCAGACAATGACATCCTGATGTCGTGGATGACAACAGACAATCAGGTCCTGATGTGGTAGATGACATCAGACAATGATGTCCTGATGTTGTAGATGACATCAGACAATCAGGTCCGGATGTCGTAGATGACATCAGACAGTGACGTCCTGATGTGGTAGATGACATCAGACAATCAGGTCCTGATGTTGTAGATGACATCAGACAATGAGGTCCTGATGTTGTAGATGACATCAGACAATGACGTCCTGATGTGGTAGATGACATCAGACAATCAGGTCCTGATGTTGTAGATGACATCAGACAATCAGGTCCTGATGTTGTAGATGACATCAGACAATGACGTCCTGATGTGGTAGATGACATCAGACAATCAGGTCCTGATGTCGTAGATGACATCAGACAATCAGGTCCTGATGTTGTAGATGACATCAGACAATCAGGTCCTGATGTGGTAGATGACATCAGACAATCAGGTCCTGATGTCGTAGATGACATCAGACAACCAGGTCCAGATGTTGGAAGAATCGGGCCAAAATATAAATCACAGAGTATCAAAGTGTAGATATGGCTCTCGTCTAAGACACAAGCTTAATTAAAGGAAAGGCCCCAACTATGTATACTGCCACCGTTTTACATTACATATCCATGGTTACAGAGGCAGTGGACACCGATAAAACCATTACTGACACGACTAAAGACAGATGATGCTGATAGGCAAATGGTGGCCCAGATCATACCAATATCTCTGATCATTAGTTCTGAAATAAAGTTATGAATATGAATGATATTGTCTGATTACCAAATCCCTGCTGGAGGACACAACTGATCTAGAAAGCGACCGAAACATGCCATATACGGATTGGTTCCTCGCACATATTAGGCAAAGGCAAAAGAAATCTTAACTCCAATTCGTATGTGAAAAGGTCTTGCAGAGAACAATTGTAATGAAAGTAGCTTTTAAATTGTTTATGTAAAATACTATCCCCAAACTTAATCTGTAATTGATTGAAATGAACATATCTCCAAAAATTAATTGAAAATATAAAAATGTTTGGAGTGTAGATTGTTATGACAAACTGAGAATAAACACAGTCCTATGAAATAATGAAATTTTTCCTGACTTTGAGGATGTGACAAAAAATCTAAGGGGCGAGATTCTTGAATATCTCGCTCGAGGCTTTGCTGAGGTGTGGATCATGAAGAATCTCACCCAAAAGATTGAGGTTAGCCTTCTTCTGAACGATCATTGCGACTGAGTCTCCGTCTATGGTAATGGATGGTGTAATTGATCCGTCAAATTACATACCAATTTCTGAGCATTACCCAAAATAATGTAGGTCTGAAATTACTTACAGGTGTTTACTAAATTAGAAAATTTGAGTTTTTTATTTAAAAGTGTTTAACAAAATCATTTCTAGTGACAAGATTTATTTTCAATGTCAAAATAAGCACATTTTTTATTCACTTTCGCATTGCGATGCCATTCACTTCGCGTCCAGATTTACAGCATGCCTTTTTGTCGTACCCTTGGGGTTGACAGAGAAATCTTAAAACAGTAGACAAATCAGGGAATGGATGGAGAAATAAAATATCATGGTTGGTATCTGAAAAACAAGATCTTGTATAGACTCATGTCAGGAAAACAGGATATATCATGATGCCTCGGGACACAACTTTTGTCATCGCCTAATTAAGCCACAGAAAAAATCGCCCACTATAGATGGCCTTGGTACCCGACGGCAGGTTTTTGTGTCTGAGATACAAGTACTTATATAACATATATATATATTCTGTAGTTATCTTATTTTTTCATTCTGGGTTTAACATGCCTGTACATTTAAGCTTGTATGAGGACAGTTGTCCTGAGAATCGTTGGCAATAAGAAACAGAAGGTAGGAAAAAGGAAATACAAAGTCCAAGAAAGAAAGAAAAGATGAATACCAAGAGGGAAAGAAAAGATGAAAACCAAGAGGGAAAGAAAAGATGGTTCCAAGAGGGAAAGAAAAGATGAAAACCAAGAGGGAAAGAAAAGATGAATACCAAGAGAGAAAGAAAAGATGGTTACCAAGAGGGAAAGAAAAGATGGAAACCATGCAAAGAGGGAAAGAAAAGATGGAGACTAAGAGAGAAAGAAAAGATAAAAACCAGGAGAGAAAGAAAAGATGGTTACCAATTTAAGAAGGAAAGAAAATATTCCCTGATACCAGTTCAAGTCGAAAAAAAAATGATAACCAAGAAGGAAAAAAAGATGGATGGGAAGAGGGAAAGAAAAGATGGAAACCAAGAGGCAAAGAAAATAAAGATATCAAGAAGGAAAGAAAAGATGAATACTTGGAGGGGAAGAAACAATGACTAAGTGTTGCATTTGAGAAAGAAGATAAATTTAGGTCTCTATTTCTCTTTTAATTAGAAGATAATTCACGATTTGTCAGCTTACACCTCGATAACAACCTGTACACAGAATATCTCCATCCCAGTATATAGACTATCATTTCTTTACCCAATATTTTACAATTCCCAAAAAACATTCCCAATTCTTTTTCATCTTCTTCGTCAAGGCCACAGACAGAAATTTCAGTTACGATCAGAGTATATGACTCACCGCAGTCAACGTGACACAGTTTTCTGTCATTAAATAATCATTTACCTATATACAAGATTTCAGAATCACCGCGGTGCTTTATACAATTAAATTATATCTCAGAAAATAATGTTCTAGTTATTTTTTTAAGTAAGATTAATCTGGATTAGAATAAGGAATGTCTTGTTAAATGCTCTTACGCAGATATTTCGTTTTATTTTAAACAATACAGAATTTAAATTTAAATCAATCTTATCTTAGAATTGGAATGTTGCATGAAAATCCTTGGGAAATTTAAGATTGAACCAGCTTAATGTGTTTGTAATTAGTCACAGAATTTACATCATGTCAGACCGATTTACAGTATCAAACACTGTTATGTTCATGTCTTAACTCATTCACCCCTGAAGACATATTTGAACTCTTCCAATTCAAATATTGGAATAGTTCATTATGACTCTTCAGGGGTGAATGAGTTAAGGTGTAATGAAAATGATCCTGACCCCAATGGGGCACAAACTGATAACCATCTCACTTACTGAGCTGACACCTACCATTTGGCTAAAGAAAAATTCCAAACTAATTCCCACTAGCCTGAGGTGACCTTTGAACTCCCCACTAGTTCCACCTAGGCTGAGCTACTAAGGTGACCTTTGAACTCCCCACTGATTCCCACTAGCCTGAGCTACTAAGGTGACCTTTGAACTCCCCACTAATTTCAACTAGCTTGAGCTACTAAGGTGACCTTTGAACTCCCCACTAATTCACAATAGCCTGAGCTAGTAAAGTGTGACCTTTGAACTCCCCACTAATTTCAACTAGCCTGAGCTAGTAAGGTGACCTTTGAACTCCCCACTAATTCACAATAGCCTGAGCTAGTAAGGTGACCTTTGAACTCCCCACTAATTCACAATAGCCTGAGCTAGTAAGGTGTAACCTTTGAACTCCCTACTAATTCCCAGTAACCTGAGCTAGTAATTATAAGTTGACCTATATTCTTGACTTTGTGTATGTGTACATATTGGCCATTTTTTTCAATATTGGCCAAGGTTTTGTTTCACATGGATGAGCAAAAAAGTCCCATGTTGAGGCAATATAACTATAGTTGATTAACAATTTGTCAGCAGTTTGGGTCAAGGTCATTCAATATCATAAAAGGTCATATAAAAATGGCTGCTAAATAAATAATTCTTTCCAAAATAGACTTAAAGTAACACTTCTTAGAGCCATCCTGGTGTAGATTCAGTTTACTGAAGAAGGATATAAAAACACTGACCTTCCGTTAATGATGATGAATTTGAATCACATAAATTAAAAGATAAATAGAAAATTTTGACTGGGTTATAATTCAACTTTAGAGCTCTAAAGCGCTATAGAGCTGACTTAATGCAGAGTCAATGCCCGAACAGTTAATAATGTGCCGCTGTACATTTCATTGTCGTCACGGCTCGGACCCCGGCTGTGATACCATCTTTATTACTCGCTAACTGTCCTTTTCCATATAACATTATTGGATAAAAGGACACCTCTATTTTCAATTTGCAGTCTATTTTAGTATGTTAAAAATCTCCATGCTGTCATGTGTGTACTTAAATCCAATTCAGTTTAAGATGTAGGTAATGTCAGCTGTAGCGACAATTTTAGACAACAGTAACCTCGTAATATTTTCTAATACTAATGCATTTAATTTAAATGGGAGGAAAGGAAGAGAAAACTAAAAAAATACACCCTATTACCTGGCTCTAATCTAATATGCAACCACACAAGCCTTTCAAATATATCGAATTCATGTCAACAAAATTGCTTTTAAGCTTCCCAAACAAAGAGCATAAAGCTTTCAGCATCCTCAAACAATGTTACGATTTCCTATTTACATTTAACACCACATTCTACTTTCGTATTAGACCGTGAGGCCTGTTACGAACCCTAGTCTGATCAATCTCAGCCGTCCTTTTTACCACTGAACTTCAGATCATTAGAGGTCTTTACCATTGTCTGGACAGGTCAAATTTTGAGGTCTCAAAGAGAGACAAATTTATTTTGTATCAATCACCCGTAGCAAAGTAACCTAGATTTGTTTGAGTGTCAGCTGTCTCGAGTTTGGAGGTCATGGGTTTGAATCCTTGTTTTTATCATTACATTTCCCATCTGCCGTTATCCTATAATTAAATCTGAGGGGATAATGAAAGTCTCCATAGAGGCATAATTCATCATTTGATTGAACATCATTATATTAATTCTTTCCTTGGGACAAAGTTTTAATTTGTTATGAGCAAAAATTGGTTAATTTATGACCAATAATTTATTATCAAACATGTCTATTTTTACTAGTAAGGTACCCTATTTCTGAGAGAACACTAATGATACACCTATAGAGACAATATGAATGCAGGTCTGAAACCTTGTAAAAGTATGTGAAATGGACTGGAGTCCAAAGTAACAAGGACTATCCCATAGTAACATGGGCCAGTCTATTTCAAAATGGACCACCCCACAGTAACATGGACTGGTCCATTGTAACATGGATAAGTCCACAGTAGCATGGACCAGTCCATAGTAACATGGACTAGTCTATTGTAACATGGACCAGTCTATTCTAAAATGGACCTGTCCATAGTAACATGGACCAGTCTATTTTAAAATGGAACAGTCCATAGTAACATGGACTAGTCCATTTTAACATGGACCAGTCCAAAGTAACATGGACTAGTACATTATAACATGGACCAGTCTATTCTAAAATGGACCAGTCCATAGTAACATGGACTAGTCCATTTTAACATGGACCAGTCCAAAGTAAAATGGACCTGCAGTATTTTGAAGAAGACATAAAACCTCTTTGAATAAACAAACACTTGTTTTATTTTGTATTTTTCTATATTTTTATACAGAATTCCATGGAAGTGCATCACCTGCATGGCAAGTCGGGTGATTACGAAGAAAACGACACATTTTTCACTACTAATATTAAAAGTAAACAATCTAGACCAAAAACAAAATTGCTTAATTTATGACTAATAATTTATTATCAAACATGTCCATTTTTAATTGTAAATGGACCAGTCCATAGTAACATTCCATGGAAGTGCATCACCTGCATGGCAAGTTGGGTGATTACGAAGAAAAAGACACATTTTTCACTAATAATGTTAAAAGTAAGCAAGCTAGACCAGCATCTCTCAAGTATGCTTGGAATTCAGCAATACAGAGCAAGAACTTTAGGTAAATGAGTACCGCATGAAGTTTGAAAACAAATCTTCTATTTATAGTTATTATAATGACCTTGATCTTTGACCCTTGAACCAGTTGTGCATGAAAATTGAGTTTGATGGGCCGTAAGGAACTTGAGTTATCCCAAGGAACCAAATTTAGTATTTTTAGTAACAGTGACCTTGACCTTTGACCTTCGCACCTGAAAACCTATCTCAAGCAAGCACTGTTGGCAATGAGGATCTGTATGAAGTTTGAGTTCGATTGGCCCAGGGGAACTTGAGTTATTGCAAAGAAACCTTTATGTGGACGCCATGGATACCGCTGACACCAACAAGTGACACCTATATATGTCGTCTGCTTTTTGCAGACAGTACCAAACAAAATGGTGCTGATAAAATTTTAATCATATCAAAATTAAAAGTTTCACTGAAGTGTAGTGATGGCTATCATATTGTCTCATAGATAATGGCTGGTATGATACCTGAGCGGTCACCCATCAGACCGGATATCAGATATGATAAACGTCGCTGAATTAAACATCATAACACTGGTAAGTACGGAGCCATAACGTTTATATCTATACGTACAAAGTAATAATATTTAATATTTATAAGTTTGTGGGACAAAATGCACTATTGGTAAGTACATGTAGTTTGTAGACACAGTTAGTCTATTGTTTCGGCACATTAAAATGTAACTATAAATTGAGTCATTCGATCAAAATATGTAAAACAGTCTAAAGCATGTATATGATAAATTTCATAGATTGTAGATTATATATATATCCAAATAGGACGAAAAACTACTTCCTGGACCAACACAATGAAGTGTAAAATTTTCAGTTAAAATTCAGCATCCGCAGCATATATATTCAATGGAGAAGCCTTAGTATTGAACAGTGTAGAATATTGATTAAATTATAGTTTTGAAGACTGAGCATGTTCAATCAACTTCATTGAATGGACAATGCCTACACATGTACATACTGAACATTGATGAAGAAAATTCTGTAAATCTGAAAATCGGTTAAAGATTGGAGCAATCGCTTCATCTTCTGTTTCAATCGATTGCTTCGTCTTCTAAATCTCTGCTGATCAAGAATCTTTGACAAGCCAGTCCTCTCTATCACGATCAAACCGAGTATAGATCAGTTACACTATTCTACAATCACTGCAACACATATCATTTGTTCGGTAACAGAACAACAGGCCACATTTTTTTATCAAATGCCCGAGGAAATTCCTTATGGGAAACATTACGGAATCCTTAACTATGATTTTGCCTTAAATCCAATAGTTCTTTCTTGTGGAAAATATTGAAGTTAAAGAAACTCCTGAATCTAAGGAACGTTGATGAACATTGTTGAATTTAATATATAGAGCAGGTGAGGGGAAGGTTGCAGCCGAGTTTCAATATTAGAGTCGAACATTCAGCATTTTACTGTACAATGTATAAAGCGAAAGAAAATTTTACGAAAGAAAATTTTACGAAAACAAAATTTTACGACTTACTGTTGACGTCCAGGTAAACCCAGGTCCCATTGCCGGCTTTGTCTTTTACGCCATCCACAACGATGTATTGGCACTCGTACCAACCCTCGTCTTCTGCGCGAATGTGCGAGATCTCTAACGAGATCCCGTTCACGAGTTTAATCCGTCCCTGAAACTGTGGGTTCACGATGGCCTGGTAACCTATATACTGTAGGTATACCTCCTGAGAAAGACCGTCTTTTTTCCACTCAATAACCCTGTTGCCCTCTTTCTTACTGTCGATTGTCATTTCACAGTCGAGCACCAGGCTTCCTCCCAAATTAGTTGCTTTTCGTGTTGTAACACCAGTAATTGTAACAACCGCTGAAAAGACAAACAGTCAATTAAAAGACAAATCCATCAAATAGTTTTATTCGTTTTTTTTTCTTCAAAATTTTTCAATTTCATCAGCTCCAGCTGCACTGCTACTGTAGAAAGTGAAACAGATTATGAAGTAGATTTAAAATAATGATATGACAGTCATGCAGGACACATTCAAAATATCTAAGAAAAATTTAGCCGATGTAATCCTGAATACAGAATGTATCGATCATCACACTTTATGCTCAGACAACTCAGGAGTATCCAGAGATACCCCATACAGTGAGACGGAAACCTCATAGTGAGGCAGGGAATCCCCTTATGGTGAGGCAGGGAATCCCCATACAGTGAGGCAGGGAATCCCCATACAGTGAGGCAGGGAATCCCCATATGGTGAGGCAGGGAATCCCCATACATTGAGGCAGGGAATCCCCATGCGGTGAGGCAGGGAATCCCCATGCGGTGAGGCAGGGAATCCCCATACAGTAAGGCAGGGAATCCCTATATATTGAGACAGGGAATCCCCATAAATTGAGACAGGGAATCCCCATACAGTGAGGCAGGGAATTCCCATACATTGAGGCAGGGAAACCCCCATACAGTGAGACAGGGAATCCCCATACAGTGAGGCAGGGAATCCCCATACACTGAGGCAGAAAAACCCCATACACTGAGGCAGGGAAACCCCATACAATGAGGCAGAGAAACCCCATACAGTGAGGCAGAGAATCCCCATACAGTGAGGCAGGGAATCCCCATACAGTGAGGCAGGGAAACCCCATACATGTAGGCTGGGAATCCCCATACTGTGAGGCAGGGAATCCCCATACAGTGAGGCAGTGAAACCCCATACAGTGTGGTAGGGAATCCCCATACAGTGAGGCAGGGAATCCCCATACAGTGAGGCAGGGAAACCCCATACAGTGTGGTAGGGAATCCCCATACAGTGAGGCAGGGAAACCCCATACAGGTAGGCTGGGAAACACCAGAGACTTTACTTCCAAATGGAACACTCCAATTTCCCATAGTTCATTAGTACATCAGGTTTGGTAAATGTTGGTTAAATAGAAAGGTAGTTATTCTGAAGGCAAGATGATAAAAGGGCCGTAACTCCACATATTAAAGCAGGAGACAAAATTAAAGCCTTGGAATGACTTCACATTTCAAGGACTTAAAATTTAAATGAGCATGACTAATAAAGGAAGAAAAATTGTTGATTGGATCTTACAAAAGTGAAGTCTACACTTGTATTTGAAGATTGATGTTCTGTTTTCCATCTAAAAGCTTATTATCGGCATTATTTTCTTTTTTTTAAGATAACAATTAATTCCGACCAAGTAAGATTTGTTATAAATGACATGTCATTGACATTGAAGTATAATTCATCAAAGTTATCTCCCCTGGGAAATTTTTATTCTCAAACAACTTCACTGAACATACTGTATTTCAGAACTAAAATTTGCCCTTGTAACACACAGACGACACTGAGTGTCAAGTTTAATCTGTAAGCCTGGAGACTCAAAGGACTACTTCATCTTAAGGTAGGCTTGTCTTGGATGACCTTGGACGACCTTGGTATGTGTTTGATTGACATGGAATACTTGTCTATGCATGACCTCAGATAAGTCATGCAGAACAAAAACTATCATACATGTCAACCTCTGAAACCTCCAATGAGGGAGATCTCCCTCATTCCACATCCAAAATGAGGGAGAAAGTGCGTGAAAAAAATCGCGACATTTTTGTTACTTTAGGTGATGTTCCTCATGGGCTTGCGCAGGTGTAAATTACCACGGGCTATACATTTTGATATTTAAATTTGACAACAATGGTTAATTTTAAAGAATAATAATAATTAAAAAAAAAAAAATAGAAAAAAAAAAGATTAATTCATTTAAAAACTGTATTTAGTGAATTATATATTATTAATGATGTAGTCACCCAGTATACAAAGCAACTACTTATCTCCTGAATTTTTTTTTTATTATTTTGTTCTGAAATATTTCTAAATGTATTTATCAAATTATCTCCCTTCCTTTCTCAAATAATAATTACACAGTAATTTATTAATTTTTGTTGTACTAGTTCTATTATGACAATAAAAACAAACTTCTTAAAAAGTGTTTTTATTTTTTTCTGACCCAAATTGAAATCCGGATTTTTGTGGCAGTTTACGACTTTATATTAGTATTGACCAATTAAAGATGGCGGCAGTACAAACGCTGGTACTGACAGCTACGATTAAGAAAGGCATTATTGGCTTTCATGTGAGTAAATCTTGTTGACAGATAGTATCAGTGTTTGTTCTTGAAGTGATGTATCCTAGTTGTAATCACAAAATTAACTGACCATGTCAAATGAAGCCACATGGGTTATAATGTATACACCAGTCGGCAGGCACGCATGCATGGTGACCGGTGACCGACTCCCCTCTCTCACCAAGCCCCAGGCCAGGGCAGGCTACACAGGTGGTGGGGGTGTTTTGTTTACATAATCAGTTTAGGGTCGAAGTGTCTGAGATTTCCGGGGTTTTATGAGGGAAGACTGCTCAAATCCGGGAGAAATTTAACCCCGATTCGGGAAGTGTACCAAATCGGGATGTAGGGGAAATTTTAATGATTTTCCGGGCACTTCCCGCGTAATCCGGGATGGTTGACACCTATGAACTATTGAACTTCCCACAAGAAATAATAAATCCACATGCCTCAGAATTACACGAAAAACAGTGCTAATCCAAATTTAATTACTATTGAAGACTTTTTGTTCCAATTTGTACACCAGAATTACCTCCCTTACTACATGGAAATTCTTACACTGTTAATTACAGCATTACACTGGCAGATGAGAACACAGGTAGTATTACAACACATACTATACATAGTATTGATTGTTAGGAGTGTTCAACAAACTCTATGGAGTCAGATGTTTTATTTGTGTTGTTCACAATAAAATCCTTGTGACCATAACTGTTAGCTTGTGTTGTTACATACAGTAACAAGGAACTGACGGACATTCTCTTGATGAGTGGGATTTGTTTTTATTTATATAACCATTCAAACATGATATTTGAATGGTTGTCAGATTTATGGTAATGGTATTTGATTGGCTGTCTATTTCATAGTGATGGTATTTGATTGGTTGTCTGTTTTATAGTGATGGAATCTGATTGGTTGTCTGTTTTATAGCGATGCTATTTGATTGGTTGTCAGATTTATGGTAATGGTATTTGATTTGTTGTCTTTTTTATAGCGATGGTATATATTTGATTGGTTTTCTATTTTATAGTGATGGAATTTGATTGGTTGTCTATTTTATAGTGATTGAATTTGATTGGTTGTCTATTTTATAGTGATTGAATTTGATTGGTTGTCTATTTTATAGTGATGGAATTCGATTGGTTGTCTATTTTATAGTGATGGAATTTGATTGGTTGTCTATTCAATAGTGATGCTATTTGATTGGTTGCCTGTTTTATAGCGATGGTATTTGATTGGTTGTCAGATTTATGGTAATGGTATTTGATTTGTTGTCTTTTTAATAGTGATGGTATATATTTGATTGGTTTTCTATCTTATAGTGATGGAATTTGATTGGTTGTCTATTTTATAGTGATTGAATTTGATTGGTTGTCTATTTTATAGTGATTGAATTTGATTGGTTGTCTTATAATTTTATAGTGATTGAATTTGATTGGTTGTCTATTTCATAGTGATGCTAATCGATTGGTTGTATGTTCTACATTGATGGAATTTGATTGGTTATCTCTTTTACAGTGATGCTAAATGATTGGTTGTCAGTTTTACTTTAATGTTATTTGATTGTTTGTCAGATTACAGTGATGTTATTTGAACAGTTGTCAGTTTCACATAGATATTATTTGATAGGCTAGTGCCTGTTCTAAACTGATGTTATTTAATTGGCTGCCTATTTTACAGTGATATTATTTGATTGGTTGCATTTTTACAGGTTTTGTTAGGAAATATCTTAACGTTTATGTTTTCCGTGACAAAACCCCTATTATACGGCTTAACCTTTCTAATTTAACTAATGTTAATAATACAACCAAAGACTAAGATAAATGAAAGAAAATTTGAATCTCTAAATCCCATGACACTTAAATTGTAATTGTGAAGCAAATTTTGTCCCTTTTTTATTTCCTCACAAACACATAATGATGTAAACATTAAGTTGACTTATAAGTATAGTAGATGTATTTATCAGGTAAAATATGGAAATGCAACTGTATATTCTAAATCTATAACTCATATTTCTGAAACAGTCATTACTGAAATCATCAAACATTCTTGAGCTATTAAAAATGCCTGACATTGTTCTCCATCTCTGATATGTTTGTGATATAAGGTTAATAACCCCATTCTAGATTTATCATCACGATTTGAATGTTATCCAAATGATTTGTCCATCCACTGCAGCATCATGTCCAAGTGATTATGTGTTGATGTTGTGTGTAAACAACAAATATCAACAAAAGCCAATTTAGTTTCAACATCTCTCTCTCTCTAAAACAACATGGCTGCCTTTCATACTCATTTTAGACTTTCCTACGATGTTTCTGGATTAATGTTATCATCCATTGTCTAATACAGTGATTGAACATGTCCAGAAATCTCTGTTTACTGTAAACAATGACCTAGCTTTTCAGATAGTGTTATGTTTTATTCATCTGACTGGTCCAATCTTTCAAAGTATACTCAACTTAATATGCTAAAAATGTTTACAAAAATCTGATTATTCACAAACATTTGAATACTTACTGTACTAACATTTCTTCAGTTGATATATTTTAGGGTTGACTTTAAACTCTGTTCATATAATGTTTTCGCTTTAATCTAAATTTAAACATTTCTTATGGAAAGCAATTTTTTCACTGCAAAGCTAACAAGGCTTTGAATAAATACTGGTAATTAATTCATACTATCCAATGAATAGTCAGCTTAAGTTCAATAGTTTCATCCCAAGACTTTAAAACAAATGAAAAAATTAGAGCAAAACAATATGCAGACATTTTAAAATCATATTTTTGATTCAAATTATGAAATTAATTATATGTAAATTTTCAAATAATTTTTTTTCAATCATAAACAACTTGTAAAGCTGACAAGATGCTTCAACCATGGATACATATATATATATCTATTTCATGGCCTGATGAGGAAGCTATCAAAATCAGGATTGATCTTTCATAAAGAATTAATAATTAAAGAATAAGTATCGGCCAAGTCTAGAATCCCATTTGACTGTGATTTCTGTTTTGAGGGTATTGGGACAGAGTACGCCATTTTGCCTATAGAACAATAGGCTACAACAATTAACCCAGAGGAAATATCAGGAGCCATCGGTCTGAAGGGGAAACGGTCCGTAGACATCCAAAAATGTTAAACTTCATACAGCAAGTCAAGGTTGATCAGCTCTCTAAGGGCAAATAATGGTAAATATCGACTAGACCATGGACACAAGCCCTGACGAGCAAGAGACTATTGATAGACCACAAAGGCAAAGAAAAGGAAGTTTTCTTAGATCATAAAAAAACAGATAGAAACGGCAAGTTACCGTAAGTTAAAAGGCCACGTAAATGTTCGGACCAGAGAAATAAAATCTAAAGGGCTAATACCCCCGAGACAAGATCCAAAAAGACAAGTCACCGTATAAATCAGCTTCTAAGGGCAATTAAATCTTTTAAGGTTTCACAATCCACAGAAAACCACCCCAATGAAAAAAAGTATTGTTTAAACCACAGATCAAAATGGCAAGAAATCGTAGAAAAAAGATTCAAAGGAAAAGTAACCATAGAAACCAGATTCAAAGGACAAGTAACCATAGAAACCAGATTCAAAGGGCAAGTAACCATAGAAACCAGATCCAAAGGTCAAGTAAACATAGAAACCAGATCCAAAGGACAAGTAACCATAGAAACCAGATCCAAAGGACAAGTAACCATAGAAATCAGATCCAAAGGTCAAGTAACCATAGAAACCAGATCGAAAGGACAAGTAAACATAGAAACCAGATCCAAAGGTCAATAAACATAGAAACCAGATCCAAAGGTCAAGTAACCATAGAAACCAGATCCAAAGGACAAGTAACCATAGAAATCAGATCCAAAGGTCAAGTAACCATAGAAACCAGATCGAAAGGACAAGTAAACATAGAAACCAGATCCAAAGGTCAATAAACATAGAAACCAGATCCAAAGGTCAATAAACATAGAAACCAGATCCAAAGGACAAGTAACCATAGAAACCGGATTCAAAGGACAAGTAACCAAAGAAACTAGATCCAAAGGTCAAGTAACCATAGAAACCAGATATCAAGGACAAGTAACCATAGAAACCAGATCCAAATGCAAGAGGAATTGTGAGAGGAAACTGTGAGAGTATCCAGAGAAAAAAAGGGCAGTTTTGTTAACAATCTGACATCTGACCAACCAAATAAGTAACCCAAGTAACCATAGAAACAAGATGGAAACGAGAAACAAGTGTAACTAAGTAAGCAGTAAGTATATAGAATTTAATTAGACTCAACCGTCAAAACCACGTTAAACTAAGAATCAAGCCCATTAAGGTCAGAACAGTAATTTAGTAACAAGGCCAAAAATGACATCAATTATCACCATTAGGAACCGATTTTATCAGGAGTAAACGTACACTGTCCGTAAATCATGGGTTGCTATCGGCTGCTATTTTAAGTCCAATACAGACATAATCAAAGGCGAGTTATGTTTATTTGGATATTAAAATAATCAGATAGGTACAGAATGATATAAAAGTGAAATTATAACTACCAATATTTCTTATTTGTCCTAACTGACATTTCTATATATCTGATGAGAGTATCACATAACCGTAAAATATTAAGTCAGTTGTACTAAATGGCACCAGCAAAGAGTCACCAAGGGAAAAAGATTAGTCGGCCTTACATCCTGATTTTGATATACGATACTCCCTCAATGAAAATTATCGAAACTGTACAATTAACATAGTCTGGTGTATGAACCATCCCTGTCGATAGACTAGACAAAATTGATTGTATATTTTCGGTGATTTTCATTGCGGGAGTAAATCAGAAACAATGAAGTAGAATTTGGAGGTTGAGACAGGTGTGAAATGAAACCTTAATCACAGACTTACCTACAGTTTCATACAAAGTATATAAATTAATTTAAAGTTTGAGTTAAGGATGTATGCTACCTTATATAATAATAATATACTTGTGATCTGAGTTGGTTATCTCCCTTATATGTATGCAATATATGGTACCTGTGGCTTGTGTTAGTGTATCTCCAATATTCATATATTTAAATGCCTTGTACATATCTTGTGCAATGACATATACACTATCTGAAATACAAAACATGCAATTTGTGTTGTAGTTAAAGATACAATTACATTAAAGTCATCTCTGTCCTTTATATGTAAGAGCTATGTTATAGTTGCCTCCCTTACTATATGTTAGAGCTATGTTAGAGTTACCTCCCTTAGTATATGTTAGAGTTATGTCCCTTTACAGTTTACGTTAGAATTACATGAGATTTATCCTTTTACAGTACCTTTTGGTGTTATTTCCTTTCAGAATATTTGTAAGAGTTATCTCCTTTTCTGATATATTGTAGATTTATTTCCCTTTATGATACCAGTATAATCTTCAACTGTATCAATTGTCACAGTAATAGCATATAAACCCTTGTAAAATGTCTAACAGCAGAATGTCATATCAAGGTAGCATACGACCCTTGAGGGATTCTTCAAAATAGAATGTCACAGTAATTAGGTGACTGTGAGATAACGTAAATCCTTAGGATTTTGCTCAACTGTAAGTAACATACACCTTTAAGTCTTTGTTTAACTGTGAGGTGACATACACCTTTAAGTCTTTGTTTAACTTTGATAACATAAATCCTTAGGATTTTGCTCAACTGTAAGGTAACATACACCTTTAAGTCTTTCTTCAACTGTAAGTAACATACACCTTTAAGTCTTTGTTTAACTGTGAGGTGACATACACCTTTAAGTCTTTGTTTAACTATAAGGTAACATACACCTTTAAGTCTTTGTTTAACTGTGAGGTAACATACACCTTTAAGTCTTTATTTAAATGTGAGGTAACATACACCTTTAAGTCTTTGTTTAACTATAAGGTAACATACACCTTTAAGTCTTTGTTTAATTGTGAGGTAACATACACCTTTAAGTCTTTGTTTAACTATAAGGTAACATACACCTTTAAGTCTTTATTTAAATGTGAGGTAACATACACCTTTAAGTCTTTTTTTAACTGTGAGGTAACATGCACCTTTAAGTCTTTGTTTAACTGTGAAGTAACATGCACCTTTAAGTCTTTGTTTAACTGTAAGGTAACATACACCTTTAAGTCTTTGTTTAACTGTAAGGTAAAAAACACCTTTAAGTCTTTGTTTAACTGTAAGGTAACATACACCTTTAAGTCTTTGTTTAACTATAAGGTAACATACACCTTTAAGTCTTTGTTTAACTGTTAGGTAACATGCACCTTTAAGTTTTTCTTCAACTATAAGGTAACATACATCCTTAAGTTTCTCTTCAACTGTAAGGTGACATACACCCTTAAGTCTTTCTTCAACTATAAGGTAACATACACCCTTAAGTCTTTCTTCAACTGTAAGTTAACAGACACCTTTAAGTCTTTCTGAAATTGCAGAATAGAATAGAGAACAATAATTACAGACATATAGATGGGTTCCACTAAAAAAGAAAACAAGTTCAGTTTTTAAACACCACATATTTATGTCACATCCTCAAAGCAGACACCAAACATATATAACTCAAGAGTCTTTACCTAAATCATATTTGTCTTGTCATACCATAAAGCCAACAACCCTATCTGGCCTAAACTTGAGATAAAAATGAAAATATCTGTATATTTTCCAAACTGTCAATGGCGTTGCCATAGAAACCTCATAAGCCTTCGAGGAACTGCGATGTCAATAACTCTGTACTCGGAGAATAAGATATTTCTCTAAAATTCATATAACACCTTCAGGTTTTTCTCTCTTTCCGCATTTCCTCACCTTATTTGTAAAACACCATAACGGCTGAGCGTCGGGATACGTTGCGATTTCAATCTATCAAATATTTCAATGTTTAGAATCTAGTATCTCTAGGGCTTGTGAATATGAGGGAGAATAGATATTTCATCGAGTGCAAAGACGCATTTAAAAATTTGACTATCTACGTAGAAAAGATAAATAACAGACCGAAATGTAACTCTCTATTGTTATGTTATGAGTCTATTCCCCGTCTTTTGTCCTTGGACTATTATTCTTCTATTGTTAATAAAATCAGGCATTGTCTTCTTTAAGACTGCATTTTATACAGAAGATGGTTATAAAGAATCTGAAAGGCTTTTTTTTCACAATAAAAAGTGTTTTTACAGCCCCTACCAAGACAAATGTATTTCTTTAAGGTTTTAATATAATACAACGATTGACTTGTAATGGGGTTGATACACGATTTATTAACCTTATAAGGAGAGGTTAAGTCAGTGCTGTCGTTTTATAATCTTGGGCTTCCTTATTATGGGGTGGGGTGGGGTGTAGGGGTAGTGGGGGGTGGGGGTATTGGGGGGGGGGGTGCTGGATGGCACACAACTTTGTTTATAGGGTTACTGAGTGGAAAGCTTGAAAGGAAAGTAAGAATTAGATTTCCTTTTTTTAAGATTGTGAGGGACATCGGTAATAGCAAATACGGTTCACAACATCAATATTTAAAATTTGGCGGCAGTTGGTTGTGCTTCCTGTACAACTGAAACACACTTGTGATCTAGATCTGAAAGCCAAACAGCGCATCTGATGTGTCTGTACACCGACCTAGCATTGTAACACTATTAGTAAAGGGTTTTTCTGACTTTGACTTAAGAGTTGGAAAAGTTCCTGATATTTCATTTAAAACGGATTTGTTTAAGTGATTTTATTCACACAGCGTCTGCGGTAGGGGATCGTCCCAGACACCAATTCACGATCTCGTACGGAGTCATGCATCTCACAGGAACTTAATGGAAACATGCTGTAAAGTCCCAACATTTCTGATGAACGTTAATAATTTTTCAAATTTGGCATCCTGTCAAACATTCCCAGAAATTCTGAGAGTATCGCAGTATGCTGGTGTTGATTGAGTGAAGTAGAAGTTCGCAGCAAGTGTCAAGATGACGAGACATTTCAACAGGAATATTGGCGAATATCATTCAGATATTTATCAACGAAGTTTTTTTCCTCTGTAGAGTATTGATCTTGTAGTGGAACATCTTAGAGAAACTGAGGACATGGCAAATAGGCTTTACAGAGATAACGGAAAGTGCACGGCGTCTAGGGATCGGAGTGCTGGCTACATGTAACGAAACATGGAAATGTATACAAACAAACTCTACAATGATTTCAGACAAAATATACAATGTTTACAAAGTATTCAATGTTTACAAAGTATTCAATGTTTACAAAGTATTCAATGTTAAACATTGTACACTTTGTCTGTAAACATTGTATTACTTTGTAAACATTGTACACTTTGTCTGTAAACATTGTATTACTTTGTAAACATTGTACACTTTGTCTGTAAACATTGTATTACTTTGTAAACATTGTACACTCTTCCACTTATGCAACATTAGATTTTCTTTACCCATGCAGTAATGCTCCAAACCAAATTTCACCAAAATACATTCAGTTGTTCAAGACTAGAAGGGATTTGAAGGATTTACCTCAATTTCCACTATTTGGCCCCACACCTCAAGGCCTAGAGGAGCCATACCCACTGTTTATACATTTTTGATCTCCTTTGCCCAATAATGTTCCAGAACAAATTTCATAAAATTCCATTCAGGTGTTTAGAACACTTAGTAATTTAAAAGATTGACCTAAATTTCCGCTATTGTGCCCCGCCCCTTCGGCCCCAGGGGAGTCACACGGTCCATTTATACAACATTAGATTTCCTTTGCCAAATAATGATCTAGACAAAATTTCATCAAATTTCATTCAGGCCTTCAGGACTAGTATTGATTTAAATGATATACCTCAATTTCACCTATTTGGCCCCACCCCTCCTGCCCCAGGGGAGACACACCCACCATTTACACAACGTTTGATCTCCTTTGCCAAATAATGCTCCAGACCAAATTTCATCAAAATCCATGAAGGTGTTCAGGACAAGTAGGGATTTATGGAAATGTTGATGGACGCTTTACGGACGCCGGACGACAGACGGACACCAGATGCTGCGCAATGGCATACGCTCACCGGCCCTTTAGGCCAGGTAAGCTTATAAAAACTAAGTATAAGGATTGGGATCTTTATACTCTGCGAGACCAATCATGTGATCAGGTTGACCCTGGAAATGCTCAGACTTGCTAATTTTTTTTTCAAATCTACAGCGAAAGTTATTGCTTTCAACTCATTTAGCTGACGTAAGGTTATTCTTAACTTTCGTATTGCCTCCACGAGATTTGGTGTTGATCGTAGACGTCACCACCAGAGGGCAGTAAACTGCCGCAGACCAGTCATTAGGGTGTAGATCTTCCGACAATTCTTGTATCATTGGGTAAATTAAGCCCTAAAACTGTGCTGTATGGAAATGCACCAAATGACTTAACTGTTGATAGGCATTAAATCATTTGTAAGTGACCTTGCATTTGAGAAAACTATTTTCGGATTGTTTAATGATGTTTATAAATGTAATGATTGCAACAACGTAACAGAATTTTATGCATCATCTGAAGTTAAGATTTCAGCACAAATAAATCCATTTTTGAAAGATTGTATCAACATTTTCCACATGTTGCTAATGGCAAACAATACACATCCAAATACTCTACTTGAAAACCATTTCTCAGTGATTTCATTTACTACAAAACAAATCTTCATTCATGCATAATCATTGATATATAAGGGTATAAATACTACCAAACTGAGAAGAACACTTAAGGCAGTATGCTATGCTTTAATATTACAAGGACACTTGAAGGATGACAAAAAAGATTTAAGGCAGAATGCCACCTTATAGCCATCAAATAAACACTTAAGGCAGTATGCTACCTTTATAGCCATCATATAAACACTTAAGGCAGTATGCTACCTTATAGCCATCAAATAAACACTTAAGGCAGTATGCTACCTTATAGCCATCATATAAACACTTCAGGCAGTATGCTACCTTTATAGACATCATATAAACACTTAAGGCAGTATGCTACCTTAACATCAAATAAACACTTAAGGCAGTATGCTACATTAGCCATCATATAAACACTTAAGGCAGTATGCTACCTTTATAGCCATCATATAAACACTTAAGGCAGTATGCTACCTTAACATCAAATAAACACTTAAGGCAGTATGCTACATTAGCCATCAAATAAACACTTAAGGCAGTATGCTACATTAGCCATCAAATAAACACTTAAGGCAGTATGCTACCTTAACATCAAATAAACACTTAAGGCAGTATGCTACCTTAACATCAAATAAACACTTAAGGCAGTATGCTACCTTTATAGCCATCATATAAACACTTAAGGCAGTATGCTACCTTAACATCATATAAACACTTAAGGCAGTATGCTACATTAGCCATCAAATAAACACTTAAGGCAGTATGCTACCTTAGCATAAAATAAACACTTAAGGCAGTATGCTACCTCAGCCATCAAATAAAAATGTAAGACAGTATGCTACCTTTAACACTTAAGGCAGTATGCTACCTTTAACACTTAAGGCAGTATGCTACCTTTAACACTTAAGGCAGTATGCTACCTCAGCAACCTCAGCCATCAAATAAAAATGTAAGACAGTATGCTACCCTTAACACTTAAGGCAGTGTGCTACCTCAGCCATCAAATAAACACTTAGGGCAGTAAGCTTTGCTACCGGACCATGGACACTTAATCTTCAGCAAAAGACAGAGCAGCATTGAGTTATTAGGTTTTGAATGGTTGTCAAAATCCTGACAGTAGTCAGAATAAACAGGTTTCATTGAAATATAAATAGTTATTGAACCTAAATAGGTTTGAGTCAGAACAGTGTTTTTTTTTACTGCCCTTCTACACAGTTGAGGTTTGGAATTGAATCCACCCCTCTCTCTAATCACCTGAACTCCCCGAATCTCTCAACCCCAATATTAATCCTATCAAAATAGCATTGTGCCCGAATCCTTGACTATTCTACTCATTACGGCCAATCAGTGGTATAAAAATCGTAGCAGGCCGAGAAGCGCAAGTACAGTGATGATCGAAGTCCAAACAGAGCGAGGACATGAAACAGGAGCTCATTAACTAGAGTAACATCAAATCTAAACACAGACATTTGTTGAAATTCCATTACAGGGATAATTCTACTTAATTTCCTTTCTACTGTTGATTTATTCTCCTTTAATTCAATGAGATTGTTCTGTACAACGCTAAAATACAAGAAGGCTCACATATAATTGTTCATTTTTAAAACAACTCCTTGACTGTCTGGTTTTAAACATCACAGAATCTTTCTGTACCATTAACCAGTCCAGACAATATATTTCTCAGCCACTTTCATTAAAATTCAAAAACATCGAACTTACAGCCGGCACTTTATATATAGTCACTGATTTGACAGTTTTCAGAAATTATTTCAGTTATGTGACAAACAGAATCTTATACTAGTGGCTATGAGTTATGGAATTTGTTAAACTATAGACTTGTTATTTATCAAGGTATGGAACCTGCTTAACAAGGCATAGCATTCACTAAAGAAATGACAGAAGTTTTTTTTTTTTTTTTTTAAATAATAATAATGACTTTGTCTTTTACCCATTAGTATGCTGAAATGTAAAACTTGTTTAAGATTTTAACATTTTATTTGAATATTTGACCTGTAAATGAAGTTTGCTAGAACCCAACCCCCATCCCACCCCTTGATTGTTGTAAATAAGTGGACAAGCGGATTTCATCGTCATTGAGAAGAGCATATCTTCCCCATTATACAAACAGCTCGACAGTCTAATACGACAGATTTTCACATACTTTCCCCTAAAGCCTCTGCACTTTGATCACATTGGTATTAAATACCCTTATTTCAAGGTCTGTGCCTCAAAGCCATCCTTTTATTCTGCCAAATTTAGGTACGCATAGAAGTCCATTTGCAGCATATTGTCTCATAAAGCTGCTATCACCGACAGTGGCTCGGAGGATAGACCAACTAATCGTGTTACTCTAGGTACGCAGGCAGTGTCCGTAAGTAGATTGGGGAATGTACGGTTGGTGGCCATTACAACATTCCTACCTCCAACAAGGAGAGCTACATTACCTGATTAGCTGCTTTCATGACGAATACGAGGTTTCCCTCGTTTGGCCTAATTATCACGGTGTCCATTCTGATTAGTTGGCCAATAATTAGCTCATCCCAGTCATTTTTATGCCATCCTGAATGGCAGTACAACCGTAAAAAAAATAATTGTTGTATGCTTGTCCACTATGTATGGAAATGCTCGTGTAAATTTCAGCATTCCTGCCGCTCTGAGAAATAGAGCATTAAATCTGTATAACCCCCAAAGGTGGTCCAATATGGCGTGAGGAGGAGGTGATACGCACTTTATACCTTCTCTGGGTCCCTACAGAGGTTTTATTTTTATATGTCCTCTATCTAAATATTAAAGAACTATAATAAGTACATACACTTATAAAACAAACTGTTTAAAATAGAATTGAGGTACGGCAACGATTGATGGCTCGGAAATACAGATGCCATATAGTCTAAAAACACAGATTTCTGTACGGTCCCCAAAGTACTATGTTTATCAATGATCCTATATGTTGATTCATTCCAGGATTCCATACTAAAAAAAATTCGAGCACAAATGCAAATGTAGAATTCATCTTCATATATAATTGCCTTCACAATCATCGAAAAATGGAGTAGGTGATATAAATTTAGAACAAATTGCAACGACAGTAAATATTACATAATCTACGTAACCTAATTTCATTTGATTATGTTTACTGCAATCACAGGTAAAATTTGAAAGGGAAATCAGTAAGAAAGGGATGTAACTCTAAAACATTGCATTAAGGGAGGTAACTCTAATACAAATATATATTGTCAAGGGAGATAACTCTAACGACAAACATATCATGAAAAAAGCCTAAATCAATAACAGCAGGTTATTTAACAGAAATTATATCAATAGGGGAGATAACTCTGAAACAAACATATCAATAAGGGAGATAAATTGCATGCAAATGTGTCTGCAAGACAGCATCATCAAGGGGGCTAACTCTAGCAAAAACATGTCAATAAGGGAGATAACTCTAGCAGAAACATATTATCAAGAAAGATCAACAAATAAATAAAGGCACGTTACTCTAACAGAAATATATCAACAAGGGCAGTAACTCTAATACAAACTTATCATTAAGGGAGATAACTCTAACATGAATTGCATGCAGATGTGTCTGCAAGTCTGAAGCGAGGTATTTTTTGGTAAAACAAGCACAGTGTTTCAGGCAAGTTTTTGGTATGCCAAAATTGAATTATGAAATCCAGGCGACTGACAACATAATGTTGAGAAAGACAGAATCTAGTCCCCATGAATTTTTGTAACCTTGGTCTTACTTTCATTTATCTATTTGCAATCTTGAATTTTAAGTTTTTGACTTCAGCAATAATTCTAAAAACATAATTTGTATGACAATGTTAAGATGATGTAGTCCCACCCTTACAAAACTGATTCTGGGTCTCATGACAGCATATAATTCCCTTAATTCATACTTTAGACGAAACAATGTGACATTTTGACTGTAGTCCACCCAGTTATACAAATGGTCATGATCCAAGTACTTAGATGATGGACTAAAGAATGTCCACAAATTATGCCGCCTTAATGGCCTGAAATCATGTAAGGATGCGCTGGCACTTTAGACAGTTCTAAATCTATATAACCCTTTGACTGCAGTCTACCCAGCAATATAAATGGGTATGATGCAAGTACTCAAGTGATGGGCAGAAAAATGCCCATAAACCATGTCTCTTTTGGCGTAATCAATCCGTGTAAGGACACACTGACAATTACTTTAGACAGTTCTAAATCTATATGACCTTTTGACTGCAGTCTACCCAGCAATATAAATTGTATGATGCAAGTACTCGAAAGATGGGCAGAAAAATGCCTGTAACCATGTCTCTATTGGCGTAATCAATCCATGTAAGGACACACTGACAATTAAGACAGTTCTAAATCTATATGAACTTTAGACTGCAGTCTACCCAGCAATATAAATGGGTATTATGCAAGTACTCCAGTGATGGACGGGAAAATACTGGTAAATTATGTCTCTATTGGCCTAATCACTCCATGTAAGGACAGACCGATACTTTGGGAGGTATTAAGTCCAGGTGACCTTTCCAATAAGGCCCACTCCTGATTGGATGACATCTAGACAGACATGGTATTAATTAGGTACCCAGTGGATGTTTAGGAGACACTCCGGACCTAGACTCAATAAACCCTCGACCATCTCAACTCCAGTCTACCATGAAGCACAATGTCTTCTCCAATGAACCAGAGTCCTAGGTGAGTTCAAGCTGTCTGGTATTGAAGCCTTTGTGCAGGGCAATTGAATCCAATCTCCATAGCAGCCCTTCCCAATAACACAGATGTCACTTACAATCTTTTCAACTTCAAAAAACTAGAAACTCACTGAAAACTGAAAATCTTTTGCCATGATTTAACATTTGCCAATTTTGCTGAATAAAAGACGGCAAATTTAACCATGAAGCAAACGTTTCTTCTCAAATGATTGTATTTGTAAACAGATGGAAGTATGTCAAATCATGTAGTAGCAAGGTGCTTGTCAAAAGGAGGCTTAATAAATGTCTTTCGTATAGAAATTTGATGAGGATCTAGGTTGTAGAATAGTTGGTGACCGAGTGTTGACCAGCCAAACTCTTACACAAGGGTTGTCAAGTACTGACCAGCCAAACTCTTACACAAGGGTTACTGAGTGCTGACCAACCAAACTCTTACACAATTGTTTGTCGATCGAGTGCTGACCAGCTAAACTCTTCCACAAGGGTTGTTGAGTGTTGTCCAGTGAAATCTTACACGAGGAATGCCGAGTGCTGACCAGCTAAACTTACACAAGGGTTGCCAAGTACTGACCAGCCAAACTCTTACACAATTGTTTGTCGATCGAGTGCTGACCAGCCAAACTCTTACACAAGGGTTGTTGAGAGCTGACCAGCCAAACTCTTACACAAGGGTTGTTGAGAGCTGACCAGCCAAACTCTTACACAAGGGTTGTTGAGAGCTGACCAGCCAAACTCTTACACGAGTGTTGCCGAGTGCTGACCAGCCAAACTCTTACGCAAGGGTTGTCGTGTGTTGACCAGTAAAATCTTACACAAGGGTTGCCAAGTACTGACCAGCCAAACTCTTACACAAGGGTTGCCAAGTATTGACCAGCCAAACCTTTACAGTGCTGACCTGAACTAAACTTCTATACAAGGGTTGAAATACCTCTGTCCATGGAATCGACCCTGGTTTGATTATTTTTCTCACATAATTTCAAATATCCAAATTTCAGTCCATTTAAACATCTTTCTAACAAGTCATCCAAAAACTAAAATCTGTTTAAGGTGAGACAGAGGCTTCCAATGTCATAACAATTACACAAATCACAGAAACAATTGAATGATGTCGCGGAAACAATTCACAATTATGTCATAGCGTGTGTCAGCTGTCGTTTTGGTTTGTTTTTGTTTAACGTCCTAATAACAGCCAGGGTCATTTAAGGACGTGCCAGGTTTTGGAGGTGGAGGAAAGCCGGAGTACCCGGAGAAAAACCACCGGCCTACGGTCAGTACCTGGCAACTGCCCCACGTAGGTTTTGAACTTGCAATTCAAGAGGTGGAGGGCTAGTGATAAAGTGTCGGGACACCTTAACCACTCGGCCACCGTGGCCCCCATCAGCTGTCTTTTACTTCTGAGTCCAAGTGAGAATTCTCTTACCATGAACAGGGATATCCACAATTTTACCGGTGCGTGATTTTCTTACTCAAACATTTTTAATCAATGAATATCAAAACTGCCATTAAATACGAGGATTTTGTGGTATTTTACCAATAAAGGTAGAAATTTGTTTAAAATTAAAATTTCTGGACAGGAATATTTTGTTCTGTTTTCATTGATAATGTAAAATTAATATCTTTGGGTTTAATTTTCATCCTTTTGCATCGGTAAACTTTTGTTTTTGTGTTGCTTGATTTGAATGTTTCTGTTGATGAAACTGAATTTAAACTCCTTCTTTAGCAAAGTCAATAACAATCTACACCAGATTCAAAGTAAACACACTGCAAAGTCATTAAAACAACTCCAAATTCCAAACTTCCATTTCTAGTAATGAATGAATGTTTTTTTTACCTGAGGCAATTCTAGATCTTCCAGACATGGCAATGTGTATAATCTCTATAAACACTGTCAGCCATGATAGTTCTGTCTGCTGGGTTAAGGGGGTATCCTACATGTATCTAATCTTGTCATTTCCAGAACAAGACTTCTAAAGTACAATATGTCACTTACAAATGGAAATTTGAATCTAGAGATGCACAAGAAGTGATGACACATTTGAGAGCCACACAGAAATTAATGACACATTAATTTGAAAAGAACACAAACATTGATGACAAATTTGACAGATAAAAGAGCTGATGAACCATTTGAAGGAGTGAGGACAAATATATTTGAAAAAGAACACAAAAAATGATGACAGAATCATATTTGCACATATCAAATTATATTTTAATTGTTGCTAAACATATTTGAAAAATAAATAAGAATTGATGCAATATTTGAAAGAATTGATTACATATACATCTTTAAAGTACATAACAATGGATGACACATCAAAGTATACAAGAAATAAATTGACACATATGAACTATTCAACTATTTTCCTAATTAAGTTTAATAATTGTCTCCCCTGATGTCTATTTATAGTCTTTCATGATTGGCTATGTAACATGGAATTCATTAAATGATTTTAATTATTTGATATGAGCTTTTTTTAATGCGTTTAATGAATTTCATATTTCATAGCCAAGAGTGTATAAGATTCTGTTTATCACATAAGAATAAAAACTTATTTCTACAGGGACTGTATATTTTTTCTGCAAAGACAATTGTCAAGATTCATTGTGATGTCATGAAGTATTTGTGACATCACAATAGCATTATTACACATGTGTCGTATGATATTTATGATACATTCGTATAATAATAGGTGAGTTATATGATCACTGTTTGTCGATACGATTAAATATTGATGTAAATTATACAATTATAGACTTTTTATAAGGTTGATACTTAGTTTTATTAACCATGTTGATTATTTATTATCAGTTATTAATAACAGTCACAAATAGAAAAAATCTTAACGAAAAACCTATTAATCAATAAAGCATGAAAATACCTCTAAAACTTGTTTCTCTTCCAACATTTTGGACATTTAAGACAAATGTAATTGAAAACAAAGATACCATATCAATACACAACATTTAGAAATAACCTTTCCTCTTTTACTTCATCACTTTCCTCTTTTAATTCATCACTAGGAAAGAAATCCAAGAATAATATCATCACAAATACATCAATATAATTAAATTTTGTCTGTAGGTTTTACGATGTTACATTCAAACATTTTCCTAATAACAAGAAATAGGCTTTTAACTATTTTGAGAATATCTTCAGTTTATAAAACCTTCTATAAATAAATCCTGTTACCTATTATTATCTTTATTAGAATACCACTGAGAAAACGAGACAAGAACAAAGACAAAATGCTAAAACATCCCCAGGCCTTCGCATCACTTTTAGCCTCCAACCCAAAGTTCCTTTCATTTTACAACCGCACCTGACACCTGTAGCCTCCAACCTGACATTCTTTTCATGTTAACTGCACAAAATAAACATGTAAAAATCTGACACAATTTTAACAGGCAGTAAATTATGAGTATTTAATGGCTCGGCTTCCGAAGGCTCAAATGCCAATGTCTGTACATGTATTTTTTATTACGTTGAAAATGAACCCCCCCCCCCCCCCCCACATTGTCAACATAAAATCATGTTCACTAACATGCTTGCATTCATCAGTACTCTGTTAATACCCTCTAAACCAACATACACACAAAGCCTCTGTTAAAACCCTCTAAACCAACATACACACAAAGCCGTCCGTCCGTTGTAGTTGCAAGTATGTCTTTGACAAGAGATCTAGAGATAAGGATTCCATTGACAGCAGATTATTTATGTGTCATAATTATATCCAATCACTGCGTTTTCGTACACATGGAGTAAACATCTCCTTCATTAAAAACCTGATTCACCTGGATTAGAAATATCAAAACAAAATATCACATAGTGTTTTAATGAATTGCCAGTACAAAGTCGATTTCATAATTCTGACATTTCATCTTGTTTTTAGAAAACCTGATAAAATTTGTTTTGTTTCTTTAAAAGCTCCAAATGATATATAGATATTACAATCAACAACATGGCAGACAGATCATTTGTATGTAATTTAGCTGTCAAATGGCCGTCTAAGCTTATTTATCCTGTAATAAGCCATCAACGTTTTACTGATTTAACAGAAGGGGGGGCTTCAGTGCATTAGATAAGGAAATAGCATGCATTAGGTACTATTTTTACTTTACTATATATAGACAATAGTGGACTTATTACCAGATAAAGACTTATTTGTGAAAAAAAAATGTAAGAACAACTGGCCCTTATATATATATAACCCATGTATACATTTATCAGGATTTTAAAGCCACTCACGTTTGCATCTATTTTTGGCAGTATCTGTCTGCGTTTTCCTAGGTCCACGCTTTCGGAGTTCCGCCATTCTGTAAGGACTGTAAAACCCACCGTTGCATTGTGGGACTAATTTTCAGAAAAACTTGGTCCGGCAGCCAGTTATTATTTTTGTGAATTCCCCGTATACTTTCATAAATTCACATTTTCTTTTAGTTTCTGATTCACGATAGTCTGTTAGGTATGTATCAAGTCCGAAAACTGTAAAAAGCTCAAAATGTCAACATTGATATATGTTTCTTCGTGAGTATGTGGCTTTAAAACAGATCTTCTATAGCTTTGTAAGCTGTGTGAATTATCTCCCCTATATTCACCCAGATGTAAGTTAACTCCTTACTTACCATGTAATATAATTACCCCTGCTATTCCAAAGCCACTATTTAATATGGCTGAACATTTCAATTTTGATCTCAAATTTGAACTCAATTTTCTATTCCCAAAGTTTAATATCACAACATGATCAATTTTCCATATAACAAAAGCACTTTAACATTTGTTTGAAAAACGTTACTTTAAAATACTTCATGTCCAACTGATATATAGGCTGAAAGTGTTGACCGCTAATAAGGGCTGATGAAATAACCTACAAAATCAGTGAATTTTTATTGTAAGATTGCAATAAACATAGTGTTTTTCTATCAAACAGCCATCTTTGATACCATGGAAACGGCCCAGGAAAATAACAGGATGTGATGTAATGCACCAGTATTCGGAAAATAAAAGTACTTTTAGCATCTTAGTGAGGCGATCAAGATCAATCCTGCCAGTAGCTCCTGTCGCAAAGATCAGCACTAGGCAGGATTTCTGCCATCAGTACGCAAAGAACTTTACTTCTAATTTGAATATAATATAACCGAAATGGAGAGGGGAAATTCAAGGAGATCAGGATTTGAAAAATAAATTCGAGAAACAGAAATCGTCCAGAGTAGAGATCAAACCTAACACCTCAGACCTTCACTTAAAAGCGGAATTGTCTGCACGATTCTATATTAAATGAGAGTTCAAACACATAAACATACAAAAATGTTTATATCCTTATATGGTTACAAAGCTTGACACAAAACAAGGAAAATGAAATCCAATGGCCGGTATAGGTAGTTATGTATGTATGGTAGTCTCGACCCTAGGATGGATTCCAAATAGAACACACGAGTCCAGTCCATAAAACGTATAAACAGCAAGTTCGGAAGACCAGGCAATATCCGTACCTAGATCTTCAATAGTCTCGTCTACTGTTCATATTGTTAAAGCTTAATTGACACAATCAAGTTTGGTGACAATGTCCCAATCACTGATAGTGTTTACTTTTGAACATTGAGTTAATAGTATCATCTGATATCAAGCTTCTCAAAGACAATGAATGGTTACCAGAAAATCTTTGTCTATAGTGGGTTTGACAGTCCTAATACCTTGCATTATAATATTCAGATATGTTCTAATATTACATGGTATTATCAAGCTTATCAAAGACACAGAATGGATACCAGAAAATCTTTGTCTGTAGTGGGTTTGACAGTCTCAATACCTAGTATTATAATATTCAGATGTTCTAATCTTACATGGTATTATCAAGCTTATCAAAGACACAGAATAATTACCTTAAAATCTTTATCAGCAGTGAGTTTGACAGTCCTAATATCTAGCATTATATACTTAAGCTTGTCACAGAGAAATGATTAAGTTCTTTGAATGTCTACCCAACAGGAATGAAGCAAGAAAAACATCAAAAAAATGAAAATACAATCATTTAAATTCTCAAAAAAATATAAAAAAGGAACTAAATGAATGGATAAGTTCCCGAGTAAAGTACCCTAAAATCATTCAGGTATAATACAAACCTTTGTTTAAAGAAATTCATTTCTATTGCAGTAATTGAATAGTTCAGGGCTTGAAATATACATTTTGTTATAACAAGCTTAAATAAAGACATTTTGTCAATTGGCATACTGCACTATTAGCTTTCTCCTCTTTATGGAAAATTACAAAGCATCGTAATTCTTTCATGTGAAAAAAAATCTCTAATCGTGTGGAAGATTTGTAGACCACTTGTTTCCACCAATCTCTCAGACAGAGGACGGTAATGATAGCTAGAATGGCAGCCATCTTGCCCATTACCACGGCAACACAAGGCATGCTTTGGTTGATTGACACAAGCACTTAAAGGAAGTATGGATATAGGAAGATGTTAACAGATTTTTTTATGCGGATTTTTATGATTTTCTGAAAACCTGACGTGAGACTTGATTAATAGATTGTTTTATATTGAAATTGACAAGCTGAGATATTTTGTAGCTTTTACAGTAGCTGTTGTCATTCTGATACCAATAATACTGAACTGATTGTGATGCTGTGAGCAATCTCAACATCTTCTGCCTGAGCTATGACAGATCAACTGAATGTAAAGCAAATATCATGTGACATATATTTACGTGGAGGTCAAAGGGTATATAATTTGTTGTCACATGACAGTAAATATGGAGGGATAAGAGTGTCTGGTGTCACATGACAGTAAACATGGTGGGATAAGAGTGTCTGGTGTCACATGACAGTAAACATGGAGGGGAAACGGTGTCTGGTGTCACATGACAGTAAACATGGAGGGAAAACAGTGTCTGGTGTCACATGACAGTAAACATGGAGGGATAAGAGTGTCTGGTGTCACATGACAGTAAATATGGAGGGATAAGAGTGTCTGGTGTCACATGACAGTAAATATGGAGGGATAAGAGTGTCTGGTGTCACATGACAGTAAACATGGAGGGAAAAGGGTGTCTGGTGTCACATGGCAGTAAACATGGAGGGAAAATTAGGGTGTCTGGTGTCACATGACAGTAAACATGGAGGGAAAACGGTGTCTGGTGTCACATGACAGTAAACATGGAGGGAAAACAGTGTCTGGTGTCACATGGCAGTAAACATGGAGGGAAAACGGTGTCTGGTGTCACATGACAGTAAACATGGAGGGAAAAGGGTGTCTGGTGTCACATGACAGTAAACATGGAGGGAAAACGGTGTCTGGTGTCACATGACAGTTAACATGGAGGGAAATGGGTGTCTGGTGTCACATGACAATAAACATGGAGGGAAAACAGTGTCTGGTGTCACATGACAGTAAACATGGAGGGAAATGGTGTCTGGTGTCACATGACAGTAAACATGGAGGGAAAATGGTGTCTTGTGTCACGTGACAGTAAACATGGAGGAAAAATGGTGTCGTGTGTCACGTGACAGTAAACATGGAGGGATAATGGTGTCTGGTGTCACATGACTGATGTCACATGACAATAAAGAAGGAGGGAAAAGGGTGTCTGGTGTCACATGACATTTGCAAATATATGGAATAAAAAGCTAATTATTCAGAAATATGGAAGATTTATTATTAACAAATATCTGTAAAAATCTGAATTGGACAATGATGTGTCTTTGACTCTTTAAACAATATTTTGAAAACTATTAATGAGAAATGGTTGCTTGTGTAATGATTTTATGATTTTGGGTAAAAACTGTTATTCGAAATTCTGTATCAATATCACTGATAAACGAAGTCGCCAACGGTTCGTGTAAATTCTTCAAAACTTCTCATTGGCATAAATGACTTTCGTTAATACCAATTCAGTACACGAAGCAAAGTCATTGATTACAAAATTAATCCAGTCCCTAAATGAATCGTAAAATTGCTATGCAGCTCGTTACTGTATCTAGAAATTTGCCGTTACCAAGGAATGGCTTAATTGTGGGTTATAAACATGGCAGTCATCAGTCCGATCGCCACTGTAAATTCCACAACATTCATTTTAAGAAACTAATTGACTTTTTTCCATTATTTTTTATTGGTTATTTATTTAAAACAAGAACTGACAGCCAATGGCAGAACTTGAATATCCCCTACTCATTTGTATGTATGACTGCTCAAGATCTCTCCGGAAAAAAGAACAAAAAAAGAAAGAAACAGTATGATTGATGGAAATGTATGACTATTTGTATAAGTGGTGGTAATTAACCCTACCATGTCTCAAATAAAAAGAACGAAAACTGATGAGGGACGGATATTATTTTTAATGTACAAAATTGACTTCCTAAAAGTACTGGTACGTACACCTTACCTTCAAAACTACATTGTATGTGTGATGGGGGATAATTATAATTCCAACAAGTCTCGGGACAACTTGTACGGCACTGGAGTAAATGTAAATACAAATACTTATAGATATTCTAATCTGTCCCGTCATTTTATGAAGACAATCATTAGGTTCAATATCCCGTTCTGACATGAAAACGTATGGGCTCACCTGTATGAGTGTAAGGTTTTCTCCGGGTACTATGGTTTTTACCCCCACATTAAGATCATTCATATGCACTTAGGCTGCCAACAAGCAAGATTTATATCTATTTAACTCTTTCTTTTTCTCATTATTGTAATGAAATATATCAAAAAAAAATTTATGTCAATATATCGAGAATTTATTATAAAAAGTCATTCAAATATTTAAACACATTTGACCATTAATTGTGACCTTGAAAGTGGGAAAATATGTGAACATGTTTAAAATCAATCCTTTCCTTTGAAATTAAAAAAAAGATGAATTAACTCCATAAAACTGTTGTAAACATTGTGTATTGTGACCATTCTCATTAACGCACTCTACACATCATTAACTTGAAAGGGATAAAAGTTTACACTGCAAATATACACGAAGTTTAATATTATTTGATCAGTGAAAAAAACTACTCAATGATTCATTTTGTAAACAATTATTTAATGGTTACGAGCTGAGTCATGCAGTTTTTTTCATTTTTTATTTATTTATTTTTTTTTTTTTTTCAATATTTCCCATTTATACCTGGAAATCAACGTCCGGATACGTCCCTGGAAATATGGCAGTATTTTATCATTGTATCCATTGTTGTTTTTTTTATTACATCTATTGTTCTTTGTGAACAAATGAGTTCAAACAAAGGCTTAAATGGCCTTTAAAATTTGACAATATTACTAGCATGTTACTATATTACCGTACATCTTTGATTATATACATTGATTTCAGCATTGTTCACATTCAATGAGCCCCTGTTTTGTTCAGATCTAACCCTGATAACAAATTGGCCATACTGTCATTGTAAATGGATCTCTGACATCGTTTGGAAATCTCAAGCGCTTGGCTTGATACGTAACCAAGGTGATTTTTTTGTTTTTCTCGGTTTACAGTCGAGTTCACAGACTGTCCCATTATCCTGTTGTGGTTATGTCCTTCGGTAAGACTTCTATTGTTCTGATTACCACATATTACAGGCTTACCTGTATGTTTCTCAGTGAGGTAGCCACCAGCTACTACAAACATCAAAATGACCCTAAACAACAGTGATCAGGGTGATCTTTATTGTAATATATCCAGCCTCGTATTCAAAACAAGGGATTCTTGTGCTTTAAAAGATCTGAGATTTCTTTTTGGAAAAAAAAATAAGCCCTGCCAACTTCCTTATTTGTCATCTGTGTTAATAACAAGATCACTTCAATGCAATGCTTCTATATAGAATTCACACACTAGTTGTAAACATGTATAAAGTTACAGTATTTTGGATTGAGTCGATAAAGGATGTTGTAGATTTGACAGTTTTACTTTATCATCAACACGATCTAGTTCAAGTGTTGCCTGAACATTAGTGGTATCAATAATAAATTTCCTATGTCTATCTGTTTTTCATTGGTATTTTTTTTTCATAAAGGAGAATAAATTTGCCAACAAATTTCAAAATCAAAATAATTTATATAAACTTGTCAACATCTCTCAACTAACAATAAATATACATAGAATGAAATCTAGTTTTTTATGCGCGAGACATAGTCTGTACAAGGTCGTGTCTCGCAGACGGAATGAAGGACAAACAAACTAAAGGCTGCAGACAGAAAGACAGACACGTTGCTGCGAAATTTTTCAAGAACAAAAAATGGCAGTATTGCAACTGTCAAATGATCAACCATGAAATGAAATAAAAATTTTTATAACAATGATAGCATATTTGGTTATATTTTTGGAAAAAATCATGAAACATCTCCCTCATTATTAAAGCTAAGATAGATACATTTAAAGAGACCAAAATCCTGAGACATTTTACAACATGTCTAGATCATTTTTTTCAAATTTACACTCCAGCCTCTCAATTTGTTTCCAATGTCCTTCTAAGTCGTCAAACAAAAATCAGTTTTCAAAAGGCTGTCGCTTGAGTCAATCGGTGGAATATCCCTGCTACAGTGGTATACAAAGACAGAACTCATTAGCAGGGGTTGTTGTGCGTCTCCGATGTAAATTCAGAATGGGAACAGTGTCGTCTGCCTGTAAATCCAATTCTCCCAAAATTTGTCCATGAAAAGATGTCGATCTGTGCCTTTAACATTGCGCTATCTATTCAGGCTTTGAGTTAAGACATTAAAATCGCTACGACCATATGCAGCAAATGTTCAAACCCTGAAGAATCTGCTGGAAAACATATTTTTGGGAGACTCCCTTTGGGCTTATCAATCAAAGTTCAAACTAATCCACCTTGTGTCTGAAAATCATCTAGTCTTTCACCCCTTAAATATAAACTCTACCAGTGTAAAATGAAGGAAGATGGCTGGTTCCATTCCACGTAAGAGGGGATACCAGGATTCGATACGAGACTTCAGGTATGACACCACACAAGGACACAGATAGACGGTTGGTCCATTTCCGCATTGTTTATTAGTTACACAGGGTTCTTGGTTACACCGGTTTCTTGGTTACACCGGTTTCTAGTTATAGGTTACACTGGCTTCTTGGTTACACCGGTTTCTTGGTTACACAGATGTCTAGGTCACACAAGTTTCTTAGTTACATAGATTTCTATGTTATACAGATTTCTTTGTTACACAGAATTCTGCTTTACACAGGTTTTTGTGTTCAATCAAAATGCACACCCCAAACCAATCATCTAGTACCTCATCTCTATTACCCACCAACTCCCTTCCTTTATCACCCATCCCTTAATTAATCACCAACACACCCAATCATCTATCCCTTTATTGCCCATTCCCTCCATCTATCACCCACCAACTCCTGTATCAGCCATCCCTTAATCGCCCACCCTCTCCCTATCACCCATCCCTTAATCGCCCACCCTCTCCCTATCACCCATCCCTTAATCGCCCACCCTCTCCCTATCACCCATCCCTTAATCGCCCACCCTCTCCCTATCAGCCATCCCTTAATTGCCCACCCTCTCCCTATCAGCCATCCCTTAATCGCCCACCCTCTCCCTATCAGCCATCCCTTAATCGCCCACCCTCTCCCTATCACCCATCCCTTAATCGCCCACCCTCTCCCTATCACCCATCCCTTAATCGCCCACCCTCTCCCTATCACCCATCCCTTAATCGCCCACCCTCTCCCTATCAGCCATCCCTTAATTGCCCACCCTCTCCCTATCAGCCATCCCTTAATCGCCCACCCTCTCCCTATCAGCCATCCCTTAATCGCCCACCCTCTCCCTATCAGCCATCCCTTAATCGCCCACCCTCTCCGTATCAGCCATCCCTTAATCGCCCACCCTCTCCCTATCACCCATCCCTAAATCGCCCACCCTCTCCCTATCAGCCATCCCTTAATCGCCCACCCTCTCCCTATCACCCATCCCTTAATCGCCCACCCTCTCCCTATCACCCATCCCTAAATCGCCCACCCTCTCCCTATCACCCATCCCTTAATCGCCCACCCTCTCCCTATCAGCCATCCCTTAATCGCCCACCCTCTCCCTATCAGCCATCCCTGAATCGCCCACCCTCTCCCTATCACCCATCCCTAAATCGCCCACCCTCTCCCTATCAGCCATCCCTTAATCGCCCACCCTCTCCCTATCACCCATCCCTTAATCGCCCACCCTCTCCCTATCAGCCATCCCTTAATCGCCCACCCTCTCCGTATCAGCCATCCCTTAATCGCCCACCCTCTCCCTATCACCCATCCCTAATCGCCCACCCTCTCCCTATCAGCCATCCCTTAATCGCCCACCCTCTCCCTATCACCCATCCCTTAATCGCCCACCCTCTCCCTATCACCCATCCCTTAATCGCCCACCCTCTCCCTATCACCCATCCCTTAATCGCCCACCCTCTCCCTATCAGCCATCCCTTAATCGCCCACCCTCTCCCTATCAGCCATCCCTTAATCGCCCACCCTCTCCCTATCAGCCATCCCTTAATCGCCCACCCTCTCCCTATCAGCCATCCCTTAATCGCCCACCCTCTCCCTATCAGCCATCCCTTAATCGCCCACCCTCTCCCTATCAGCCATCCCTTAATCGCCCACCCTCTCCCTATCAGCCTTCCCTTAATCGCCCACCCTCTCCCTATCAGCCATCCCTTAATCGCCCACCCTCTCCCTATCAGCCATCCCTTAATCGCCCACCCTCTCCCTATCAGCCATCCCTTAATCGCCCACCCTCTCCCTATCAGCCATCCCTTAATTGCCCACCCTCTCCCTATCAGCCACCCCTTAATCGCCCACCCTCTCCCTATCAGCCATCCCTTAATCGCCCACCCTCTCCCTATCAGCCATCCCTTAATCGCCCACCCTCTCCCTATCACCCATCCCTTAATCGCCCACCCTTTCCCTATCACCCATCCCTTAATCGCCCACCCTCTCCCTATCAGCCTTCGATCTCTTAATCGCCCACCCTTTCCCTATCACCCATCCCTTAATCTCCCACCCTCTCTCTATCAGCCATCCCTTAATCGCCCACCCTCTCCCTATCATCCATCCCTTAATGACCCTCTCCCTCTCCCCCATCCCTTAATCGCCCACCCTCTCCCTATCACCCATCCCTTAATCGCCCACCCTCTCCCTATCACCCATCCCTTAATCGCCCACCCTCTCCCTATCACCCATCCCTTAATTGCCCACCCTTTCCCTATCTGCCATCCCTTAATCGCCCACCCTCTCCCTATCAGCCATCCCTTAATCGCCCACCCTCTCCCTATCAGCCATCCCTTAATCGCCCACCCTCTCCCTATCAGCCATCCCTTAATTGCCCACCCTCTCCCTATCAGCCATCCCTTAATCGCCCACCCTCTCCCTATCAGCCATCCCTTAATCGCCCACCCTCTCCCTATCACCCATCCCTTAATCGCCCACCCTCTCCCTATCAGCCATCCCTTAATCGCCCACCCTCTCCCTATCACCCATCCCTTAATCGCCCACCCTCTCCCTATCAGCCATCCCTTAATCGCCCACCCTCTCCCTATCACCCATCGCCTCTTTTACAGATCAGAGGTTAGCTATTCAAAGCCTGATCACTTAAACAGAAATTATCAACTTGGTAAAATAAGCTCCTGCACACAAAAATATGCCCCCTCCTTCATTTTTGCAGAACCATTAACTTTAAAAAAATAATTTTCAAGTGGTACAAAATTAGCACTCCCAAAGTTTTAATACAACAGGCGGCCATTTTTAATACTGACAACAGAAGTACAATGGGAATGTGAGTTGATTGTCAGGTTTTGTGGGGGTGGAGAACCATTGTTGTAAACATGTTAATATTTATTGAAAGATCGGTACTTTCTGTTGACAAGAAGTGGTAATTTCAGAGAGTAGCAAATTATAGTTAAACGTTAACCGTCTCTTGACATGAACAATATTTTAGGATAAAAATTCCATGCTTATTTAAGACCTGTCAATCAAAGTTATGATTTTGTAAACATCCTAATCTTACAGTTTATGAATTCTCTCGTGTGTTCATCCTCCCGATAAAACAGCACTTTAAATCATCAAATAGCGTTTCATTAAAGTCTTCGTCAATAAACCAGCCTATCAATAGAATCTCCATAACGAACGTTTCCTGTGATGTCACAACCACAGGTCGGTCATTCCCATGAACAGGATCGAGAAGAGAGGCAAAAGTACTAGAGGATTTGAAAATCTTCTATTTTCGGTTTTGTGTGTTTTTATCACTCATAATAAAATTATTAATGTGATAACATATGGTATAAATTTCACCAATATACAGGATTTAAAACACTTATTACAACATGCCTCAACATGCTTTTAGATACAATTTGATGTCAATAAAACATTAGCTTTTAAAAATTAATATGGCACAATAAAAGAGGTCTGTCTTCTCTTCCTCTTATTTTTATGTATTAAGATACATCATATAAAGGATTCTAATTTTGCATTGTGTAAAAACCTATATCATATAATTATTAATCAATAACAGCTTAAAAGTACTAATGCCCAGTCTACCTGAGTGATATACAGAGTCTACCTGAGTGATATACAGAGTCTACCTGAGTGATATACAGAGTCTACCTGAGTGATATACAGTCTACCTGAGTGATATACAGTCTACCTGAGTGATATACAGTCTACCTGAGTGATATACAGTCTACCTGAGTGACATAAGTCTACCTGAGTGATATACAGTCTACCTGAGTGATATACAGTCTACCTGAGTGATATACAGTCTACCTGAGTGATATACAGTCTACCTGAGTGACATACAGTCTACCTGAGTGATATAAAGAGTCTACCTGAGTGATATACAGTCTACCTGAGTGATATACAGAGTCTACCTGAGTGACATACAGTCTACCTGAGTGATATACAGTCTACCTGAGTGATATAGTCTACCTGAGTGACATACAGAGTCTACCTGAGTGATATACAGTCTACCTGAGTGATATAGTCTACCTGAGTGATATACAGTCTACCTGAGTGATATACAGTCTACATGAGTGATATACAGTCTACCCGAGTGATATAAAGAGTCTACCTGAGTGATATACAGTCTACCTGAGTGACATACAGTCTACCTGAGTGACATACAGTCTACCTGAGTGACATACAGTCTACCTGAGTGATATACAGTCTACCTGAGTGATATACAGTCTACCTGAGTGATATACAGAGTCTACCTGAGTGACATACAGAGTCTACCTGAGTGATATACAGTCTACCTGAGTGATATACACTCTACCTGAGTGACATACAGTCTACCTGAGTGATATACAGTCTACCTGAGTGATATACAGAGTCTACCTGAGTGACATACAGTCTACCTGAGTGACATACAGTCTACCTGAGTGACATACAGAGTCTACCTGAGTGATATACAGTCTACCTGAGTGACATACAGAGTCTACCTGAGTGATATACAGTCTACCTGAGTGACATACAGAGTCTACCTGAGTGATATACAGAGTCTACCTGAGTGATATACAGTCTACCTGAGTGATATACAGTCTACCTGAGTGATATACAGTCTACCTGAGTGATATACAGAGTCTACCTGAGTGATATAAAGAGTCTACCTGAGTGATATACAGTCTACCTGAGTGATATACAGAGTCTACCTGAGTGATATAAAGAGTCTACCTGAGTGATATACAGTCTACCTGAGTGATATACAGTCTACCTGAGTGACATACAGAGTCTACCTGAGTGATATACAGAGTCTACCTGAGTGATATACAGTCTACCTGAGTGATATACAGTCTACCTGAGTGACATACAGAGTCTACCTGAGTGATATACAGAGTCTACCTGAGTGATATACAGTCTACCTGAGTGATAAACAGTCTACCTGAGTGATATACAGAGTCTACCTGAGTGATATACAGTCTACCTGAGTGATATACAGTCTACCTGAGTGATATACAGTCTACCTGAGTGACATACAGAGTCTACCTGAGTGATATAAAGAGTCTACCTGAGTGATATACAGTCTACCTGAGTGACATACAGAGTCTACCTGAGTGATATACAGAGTCTACCTGAGTGATATACAGTCTACCTGAGTGACATACATAGTCTACCTGAGTGACATACAGTCTATCTGAGTGATATACAGTCTACCTGAGTGACATACAGAGTCTACCTGAGTGATATACAGTCTACCTGAGTGACATACAGTCTACTTGAGTGACATACAGTCTACCTGAGTGACATACAGTCTACCTGAGTGACATACAGAGTCTACCTGAGTGATATACAGTCTACCTGAGTGACATACAGTCTACCTGAGTGACATACAGTCTACCTGAGTGATATACAGAGTCTACCTGAGTGACATACAGTCTACCTGAGTGATATACAGTCTACCTGAGTGATATCCAGAGTCTACCTGAGTGATATACAGAGTCTACCTGAGTGACATACAGTCTACCTGAGTGATATACAGTCTACCTGAGTGATATACAGTCTACCTGAGTGATATACAGGGTCTACCTGAGTGATATACAGAGTATACCTGAGTGATATACAGTCTACCTGAGTGATATACAGGGTCTACCTGAGTGATATACAGTCTACCTGAGTGACATACAGAGTCTACCTGTGTGACATACAGAGTCTACCTGAGTGATATACAGTCTACCTGAGTGATAAAGGAAGCAACTCACAGACTAAACAAGAGATATATAACAGTAATATCTCTAAGGGAGATAACTCTAACATTATCTGCGGTAAAATGTGGAAGCAGGCATTGTATCATTAAGGGAGACAAATCTTACACAAATCCTGTAATTTGATAAGCAAAATAACCAATATCCTAAAGGGAAATAACTTCCGATATAAAATACAGGTGTAAGGATACGCCCTTAAGTCATTCTCTCAGACCATGTATCATTCATACTAAACTGACGCTTTGTTTTTGTTGGTTCAGGCATATTATGGAACCCACTGACTTTAAAAAGCACAATTTCAAATTCTAGGTCTTGAAGTCTGATCTTTAAAATGGTTTGAAAACAGTCTTCAACTCGATATTTAACGGATATTTGCCAATTATTAGATTTCCCTCTTGTGCTTGCATGCTCAAGACCTGTGTAAATTGCTTTCTGTCGCCCGATCGTCATTCGGGAACACCACTAAAGTATTATTTCACAAATGAAGACCTCATTATGAGATTCTGCTTAGTGCTAAAGGGTTTGAGCTTCCCAATGTCAAGCCTTACCCATTTCAAAGGCGCGCAATGTGTAATCAACTCCACATCCAAACATGTTATGCATCTCAAGTCACCTTGAACTTTGACCTTACAATCAATACCTTAATTTGTGGAATTGTGAAACGTTTGTAGGTATCGAGTCTCCGGAATGTTGTTATACCCACAATGCCCTGTCATTACCCAGAAGTCTCCCTGTCTGTCCATCGTTCAAGGCTAGCCAGGACAACGTCGCACGGGAATTTGAAGATACCTACTTTAAGAATATATATGTGCACCTCTAGGCAGGGGAGACTGGCCCCCTCCAGTCTTGGTCAGACAGAAGCTTGCGGATAATGAGATCTACGAAGGATGAGATATCCCTGATAGTAAGATAATTACGTCACATTCCCTATAGGAAAATATGTAACACAATTGTCAACTACTCTTTCCGTCAAAGCCCATATGATCACCTCTATCTAAATTTGACTGAACGCCTACTTCAAAACGGCAGACATTGTTTAACGCTCACAGATCTGTGAAACATAGACTCCATATTTTTCTCTTGGATTGATGTTCCAGTTCATTATTTCTTTTAAATTGTCCAACAGGAAAAACACAAATAATGTTTTTGTGATTTATATAAGAAAATAACCAGATAAACAAAAACATAGGTAAGAATTTGTTTTTTTATATCAATTCTATCTTTAAGAATCAATGGTGGTTATTTCAGATTTTACAAAGTATTTCCACACGTAGAAATTAAAATGGTCACTATACTTTCAAGATACATCTGTCAAACTCCCAGAACAGGAGAAAAATATGATATAAAATAAATGGGTGATGTGACCTTTTCTTCTTAATTCAATTATCTTTTTAAATAGTTCTGATAAAATATATGGTCCAAGGTTTGAACACGAAAATCTGGAAGGACAGGAAACAATTTTTTTTTATTTTGGCCTTACAAAAATTCCAGTTCAAAATGTGTAAGTATATAAATCAATTCTAAAATATTCTCTGATAATTATATTGTATCTGATATTGACCAAATTCCTGTGAGTATAAATGTTTCTAAGGATGGTCCAAGGGGCCTGTGTCAATTAGAAATCTTACTTAACCAGCTTTTATTACATTGAGATGAAAATTTTCATGCATGATATTCATTTCATTCCAAAATTAATTTATGGCCAGCATGAGTCAGTAAGTAACATGTGCTATCAGTCTTCATTATATCAGCAATATCATAAACCAGGTTTTCAAATAAAGATAATTCTTTCAATAAGTATGAAAACGTATTTTTGTATAATATTCATTATCAGCCTGGTTTTTCATACATTTCAATTCCAGGAAATGTAAAAAAAAAAAAAAAAAAAAAAAGAATTTGATATTTTGATGCGAATATGATTGATTAAATTTTTTCTTTAATGCATCAAAAATCATGGTAATTGTGCCGGCTACAGAGTGACGAGGACTTCTGGCAGCATTACACTACGTAACAATCCAAGCTATTTATTTTCATTAAGATATTTTAACATTTTTATCCTTTATTTCACTGTGTTTATTTCTGAATTTTTAACTGTCATTCTCTTTGTCTGGCTCATATTCCTTGCTACCAAATCTGACTTAGGAGTTTTGTTCACAGAAAAGGTCTCCCCAGCCATTATTGTGCTATTACAGCCTTTAAAGTCGAGTAAACAGCATGGAATTCTCCATAACAGGATAAATGAAGCTTGAATTTTAATTCAAAGATAATTTTCATATAAGAATTTACATTCTATTGTTGATTAGATAACAGGGAATGATACCACAAAGTTATGTAATAAAAACAAATAAAAAACAATAATTATCAGAAATGAAAAGAAAACATTAATTATTGATGTTTCATTCCTATTAAGTTCATCAGCTAATGAATGTCATCATTTTTTCAGTGAATCATCAGTTAATGAATGCCAATTCATCATTTCATCACTAAATGAATGCAAAATATCTGGTTCATCAGTCTATGAATGCAAAATCTCCAGTTCATCAATCAATGAATGCCATCAGTTTATCAGTCAATGAATGCAAATTCATCAGTTCATCAATCAATGAATGTCATCAGTTCATCAGTCGATGAATGCAAATTCAACAGTTCATCAATCAATGAATGCCATCAGTTTATCAGTCAATGAATGCAAATTCATCAGTTCATCAATCAATAAATGCTAATTATTCACTAGTTCATCAGCCAATCAATTTAATTCATGCTAATTAATGCTGATACACCTGATGTTCATCAATCAGTGAACCATGGATCAAACAGCTATGAACTAGCTGAGTGAGTGATTCTATTAAACCTGATTACATATTAATGAGCGGATTGATGGCATGTACAAATACACACAATATTAACACAAAAGAGTTCCTGTCAACTATAAAAGAAATATCTGCAAAACGTTCCAACCATCAACTGGCCAACTGCCATATTGACAAACCATTAATTCAGGTCATTAGTGTCAAAAAACATTGAGTTTCTACTCTTTAATTAAATATTCTTAGCTTAAACCCATCCATCTGTACATATGGCTGTGGTTGTGATAGCTGAAGTCTCCATTACCTAATCAATAACAGCAAACTGATTCTATCATGTAAATTTTAGGATTCTATTAATTAATCCAATAGTCTCTACGATCAAATTCTTTAAAGCATCTCAATTTCTATTGCCTCAATAATTGTCCAATAGGAAATAAAGGAAATGAATACAGTCGTGCATTGAGTGGCTGGCAGCGTACCTGTGAACAGCTGTAGTGGTTAGCGAGGAGAAGCAAACACTATACTCAGGTATTATTGATTACTAATTACAATAATGGCAATAATAATACAAAGTGATACTCAGACTGTTAAAGGGACGGAAATCATCGGGGGAGAGAAGAACAGAGGGGAAGGAAGAATTGTAGTACCGAGGAGGATAGAGATAGTGAGAGAGGGAGAGAGGGAGAGAGGGAGAGAGAGGGAGAGAGAGGGAGAGATAGATAGAGACACAGGGAGGGAGGGAGAGGGACAAATAGGAGGCAGGGAGGGATAGAGAAAGGGATAGAGAGACACAGGGAGGGAGGGAGAAATAGGAGGCAGGGAGGGATAGAGAGACAGGGAGGGAGGGAGAGGGACAAATAGGAGGCAGGGAGGGATAGAGAAAGGATAGAGAGACACAGGGAGGGAGGGAGGGAGGGATAAATAGGAAGGATAGAGAGAGACACAAATGGGGAGATAGACATAGACACAGGGAGGGAGGGATATGCAGAGGGAGGAAGGGAGGGACAAATAGGAGGTAGGGAGTGATATAGAGAGATACACAAGGAGAGATAGAGGGAGGGAGGGAGGGATACACAAAGGGAGGGAGGGACAAATAGGAGGTAGGGAGGGACTGAGAGAGACACAGGGAGATAGATAGAAATACATGAACAGTGAGAGGGAGGGACAAAGAGAAAGAGGGAGTAACAAAGAGTGAGAGATAGACACAGGAGATAGACAGTGATACTATAGTATTTTGTCTCTGTATACAAATGAACATGGATAAGGCAAACCCTCAGATAAGTCAAATATTTTGCTTGGTCCTGTTGACTTTTGACTTATCTGAGTTTTACTTTAAATCTTATCTAGGGACATGGGATGATTAAACGTTTAGAAACAAGAAAAGAGGTATAAACAAATAGAAAAAACGACAGCGAACAAGGACAAAAATAATCATATAGGGACGATTTAAAAAAAGAAAAAGGCTGCGGACAAAGACAGTAATAATCAAAGAGGAAGGAACTGTAGGATGATGAAAATGTGAAATGGCATGATAGTAAATGAAGCGGTAGGAACATTGGCGTCAATGAAATTGAACTAGTGGAGGAAATGTTCCCCATAGGCATGACAAATCTAAACGAGTAAAAGCACCTGATGCTTATTGGAATATCATGTTTATTGATTTACCTGCTTCACTTCATTAAAACAGATTATAACTTTCCCTTCATTGATTTACTTGTTTCCACTTTATTAAAACAGACTATAACTTTCCCTTTATTGATTTACCTGTTTCCACTTTACCTGTTTCCACTTTATTAAAACAGACTATAACTTTCCCTTTATTGATTTACCTGTTTCAACTTTATTAAAACAGACTATAACTTTCCCTTTATTGATTAACCTGTTTCCATTTCATTAAAACAGATTATAACTTTCCCTTTATTGATTTACCTGTTTCCACTTTACCTGTTTCCACTTTATATGTTTCCACTTTACCTGTTTCCACTTTATTAAAACACACTATAACTTTCTCTTTATTGATTTACCTATTTCCACTTTATTAAAAAAGACTATAACTTTCCCTTTATTGATGTACCTGTTTCAACTTTATTAAAACAGACTATAACTTTCCATTTATTGATTTACCTGTTTCCACTTTACCTGTTTCCACTTTATTAAAACACACTATAACTTTCTCTTTATTGATTTACCTATTTCCACTTTATCAAAAAAGACTATAACTTTCCCTTTATTGATGTACCTGTTTCAACTTTATTAAAACAGACTATAACTTTCCCATTATTGATTAACCTGTTTCCACTTTACCTGTTTCCACTTTATTAAAACACACTATAACTTTCTCTTTATTGATTTACCTATTTCCACTTTATTAAAAAAGACTATAACTTTCCCTTTATTGATGTACCTGTTTCAACTTTATTAAAACAGACTATAACTTTCCCTTTATTGATTTACCTGTTTCCACTTTACCTGTTTCAACTTTATTAAAACAGACTATAACTTTCCCTTTATTGATTTACCTGTTTCCACTTTACCTGTTTCCACTTTATTAAAACAGACTATAACTTTCCCTTAATTGAGTTACCTGGTTCCACTTTATTAAAACAGACTATAACTTTCCCTTTGTTGATTTACCAGTTTCCACTTTATTGAAACAGACTATAACTTTCCCTCTCGCGACTTGGCTGGCAGGAGGTAACAGCCCTACGTGTGATTCCCTCCAATGACATACTGTTCTACAGGTCAGCCAGTATACTGTTATTGTTTTAACGGTTCTCAAGTATACATGACAGAAATATCATATGTAAGGTATATTTTTCAGTTTTCAGTTAATCATAGCCCTTATAGGGATATGAAAGTTAGAAAATTTCTGTCCTTTCAGTACTCTTTCGAACAATTTTTATAATCATTGTCAGCATCATAATTTCTTTCTTTGTTGGATTCAATTTGGACAAGCAAAGTCGGTGGGAAAACCCTTGACCAATATAGAATGAGGTTTCCTAAATATAGCACATCGGGGAATACCGACTAAAGGCTCAATAGGTCCTGGGTAGATACATACGTATATACACTTTGTACTGATAATATCTGCTACGATTGCAATTTCATTGCTTCGTTAGAATTATTTGTCAATTTTAAAATGTACAATATTTTGCACTGTTTGGCTAATAAAACACAAACCTGCATGCTGTATGTGACACAACTAGGGTTGCATGAACACCGATCCAGCTAATTCTATTAAAAATTCGATAAATCAAATATTTTGTTTCTTTTTATTGTTTTTTGTTTGTTTGTCTGTTTACTGGGTTTATAGAGTTTGCAAAGCAGACATCCTTCCACCTTCCTCCACCTCCAATACCCCATGTCCTTAAATGAGACTGACTGTTAGGAGTTTAGATACGTAATATAAACCAAACCAAACCATCACAAGGACTTTGCCCTGGAACACATGCTACCACAACTGAGGTAAATCACACCAAATCTGGAGTAATGAAAAATACCACGCATGGCTTTGGACTACGACATCCTACACTCAAAGTTGACAATCTACCATTGGGCTAAAGGGAGCTAGTAAGGAGACCGATACTCTCATATAACCTCTTACTTTCTTAAGTAGGGCTGCGGTGACTGAGTGGTTATATTAAGGTGTCTCGACACTTTATCACTAGCCCTCCACCTCTGGGTTACGAGTTCGAAACCTAAGTGGGGCAGTTGCCAGGTACTGACCGTAGGCAGATGGTTTTTCTCCAGTACTCTGGCTTTCCTCCACCTCCAAAACCTGACACGTCCTTAAATGACCCTGGCTGTTAATAGGACGTTAAACAAAATCAACTTCTTAAGTTTTTTTCCTCCAAGGCTAAAGAGAAATGTTCGCAAGCCAGAGCTGTACTCTCCAGATTTATATATGCATATGGACCTTTTGAAATCGTCTACAATGATTTATAAGTGCACTGTTCAAAGAACTACCAATAAAAGAGATTTTTAAAACATTTCTAAGTGCAGAAATGGAGAACCACGGGAGAGATAGATCTTTAACCTTCAGAAGGACAAATAGGAGGCCAGGAGAACGCACACATCAAAAGACATAGCCCCACAAACACAGGTGTGTTCCTGTCACGATGATTCCATACAGGAAGTGCTCATGTCCTTGCATGACACATCGAACAATTCTGTGACGATCAAAGACAACCGTAGATCGATGAGAAGTTACGTTAGTAGGGAATGTAAAACGTCATTATAGCCCAATCTCTTCATGATTTTATTGAATGTTGGACAATTTTCAAGAAGCAGTAAATTACAGAAGATGCATTTCATGAACAAATTAAATGTGTTCCATAATTATTTTTGAGTTTAAGTATCTGTAGTTATTGGCAAAAACTAAATCAAAGACATCAACAGGCAATTAGGCATTCAGCTGTAAATATGGTAATTGGCAAAAGAAACACATCCCAGTTGAGGGGTAACAAAGGGGGCAGTATCTTTTGGTGACACCAAGGGGAGGTAACTGTGACTTTTGATGTCACCGAGGGGAGGTAACTGTGACTTTTGATGTCACCAAGGGGAGGTAACTGTGACTTTTGTGACACCAAGGGGAGGTAACTGCAATGGTTGGGCCAACATAAAAATATAGTTGGTTTGGCGTAACCCGCCCGACCCCAAAAAAATATGCTGACTCAGAAAATTTTATTGTGAAAAATAAACATTGTTTTTTTAATGATTTGACTGTTTCGGATATTTATGTCCGGAAGTTGCTGTGCATGTTGTAACTACATCTCCCAAACCCAAATAAGGTTGGTGGGTGTTTCTTTTGTTTAAGAACACAAAATCAATAATGGTTTCTATATTCTGGTTTATTTTCGTATTAAAGGGACAATTTAGTCAAGTTTGTTTACTTTTTTATCATTTCACAGATTATTTCATGAAATTGTACTTCAGTTCTCCTTATGAACTATCCTTGGTCATATATTGATACAAGTTTATGTTTTCCATGCGTTTTTTAATTAATTGTAAGGGGGATCATAATCGTATAACCATACAATTTATATGCAAATGAGCAAGTTGTCTCTACACACTTTGTACACATGTGTGCAAGCACAGCCCCATCTCGTGACTGTAAACAACATTGGTTTGCATTTGAAGCTGTTAGCGGATATTTTAACTATAGGTTGCGGGTTTCGTACCAAACGTAGACAGTGAATGGATAAACAAAATATATGGAGAATTACTGTTAGGTCATGAATATAACAGATGTGAGTTTTTCAAATGGTTGCGACATCAATGAAGAAGTTCATACAGTTGCGAGCGAGTTTGTCGAGACTTGACCTAGATCGGCCTACGGAGTAATGTTGAGGTGCGATATTTTTGTTCTGTACAACTTCCATTATCATAATTCTATTCGTACTTGTTATAAGTATTGTTCTGATTACATCATGGATGAAATAAATCACCTAGATTGGTGTTAGCGTTTGTTTGCATTCGTACACAAATGAAAATACAATCTTTTTCTGCATACGTATCGGCCGTATACATGCATGTGTGTACACAATTACATGAACACGAATGACCCTGGAATAAACCTGTGTTTGATCGATTTGAATTGTCAAAACAATAAATTATTATTGAATCTATCAATTATGATACATGTAACAACTGTTTGCCACGCATGTTGTTAAATCCAAAGAAATAAGTATACGTCGGATAACCGTGTCGTCACTTACAACCAACTCTGTTCCCGCCAGAGGGTTCAACAAGTTACACTATATTTGGAGTATAGCTATATTTGACGTGGGCTTTCCCAAAACTTAAACTGACCATAATGGACATTGGCTACGTAGAGATAATTATTGACCGCAAATGTTTTTGTCTGGATATATGTTTTATCGTTTCTGTCTGAATTATAAAAAGGATGCTTGACTAAATTGTCCCTTTAAAGGTTGAAATTATCTATTTTCAGAACTGAACAAAAAAAATTCAGCCCTACCTACCTACCTACCTACCCATATGTAAGACCCCCTGGTCGGATTACAGCAAACCAAGATATTTTTAAAGGTGACTTTGTTAATTGGAGGCGACTTTTAGGGAAATCAAGGGGAGGTAACTGTAAGGGGTGTCTGTTGGAGGTGACTTTGGGGATATCAAGGGGAGGTAACTGTAAGGGGGTGTCTGTTGGAGGTGACTTTTGAGTATATCAAGGGGAGGTAACTGTAAGGGGGTGTCTGTTGGAGGTGACTTTTGGTGATATCAAGGGGAGGTAACTGTAAGGGGTGTCTGTTGGAGGTGACTTTTGGGGATATCAAGGGGAGGTAACTGTAAGGGGTGTCTGTTGGAGGTGACTTTGGGGATATCAAGGGGAGGTAACTGTAAGGGGTGTCTGTTTGAGGTGACTTTGGGGATATCAAGGGGAGGTAACTGTAAGGGGTGTCTGTTGGAGGTGACTTTGGGGATATCAAGGGGAGGTAACTGTAAGGGGGTGTCTGTTGGAGGTGACTTTTGGTGATATCAAGGGGAGGTAACTGTAAGGGGTGTCTGTTGGAGGTGACTTTTGGGGATATCAAGGGGAGGTAACTGTAAGGGGTGTCTGTTTGAGGTGACTTTGGGGATATCAAGGGGAGGTAACTGTAAGGGGTGTCTGTTGGAGGTGACTTTTGGGGATATCAAGGGGAGGTAACTGTAAGGGGTGTCTGTTGGAGGAGACTTTTGGAGGATATCAAGGGGAGGTAACTGTAAGGGGTGTCTGTTGGAGGTGACTTTTGAGGATATCAAGGGGAGGTAACTGTAAGGGGTGTCTGTTTGAGGTGACTTTGGGGATATCAAGGGGAGGTAACTGTAAGGAGTATTTGTTGGAGGTGACTTTTGGGGATATCAAGGGGAGGTAACTGTAAGGGGTGTCTGTTTGAGGTGACTTTGGGGATATCAAGGGGAGGTAACTGTAAGGGGTGTCTGTTGGAGTTGACTTTTGGGGGATATCAAGGGGAGGTAACTGTAAGGGGTGTTTGTTGGAGGAGACTTTTGGGGATATCAAGGGGAGGTAACTGTAAGGGGGTGTCTGTTGGAGGTGACCCCAGGGATATTTAGGGGAGATAATTTGTGGGAGCTTCTACATGTCATAATTTCAGACTTTGAAAGTTGGAAACATTTAGTTCAGTAAATCTGCATGGACTTATGAGTAAGTGAACGGACTTCCTTAGCATGTGTTGTCTCCCTTGGGTTACATCTAAACATGACCTACACTTTGAAGTGAAATTCAAAAAATGACATTGACTGACAATTTCTTAATCAAACCTGATTAACATATTGATCCTGCTAGAAACCCAAGTTGTCAAGCCCATCAACTCAGTATAAGGACTGAGCTTATTGCTGGATAATGAAATACAATTTGTTAATAATTCTACAAAACTGTATATAACTACAGTGTAAACTGTCAAGTGGGCTTATTGCCGGACAACTATCAGTGTTAACCACTATCAAGATTTCTGTGAACTGTAGAAATGTAATTTTTTTTGGTGGTGTCAAAGCTCTGAAAATAACCAAAAATACCTGTGTTGTTACAGTCGAAGTCTTCGAGGAAGAATGAATTTTTTATCATTGTCAGTCAATATAACATTCCCTCCAGAATTTGTAAGTAACTGTACATTATAGTCCAAGTCCATTGTACATATCACTAGATTTTCCAATTTCTGATTCAATATTAACAAGGATGGATAGTATTGCAACAGCAATACAAAGTCCCCTGCCTGAGCTAGAAGTGACCTATTCATTTCCCATTTTTTTTTTTGAAAAATGGTTTTTCGAAAAAAACAAATGTGGGATGCACAACTACATGTTATACTGATCATGTATACCAAGTTTCGTTAAGATCGGAGAAGTACTTTAGGAGGAGTTGTCCAGACAACTACTGCATGACAGACAGACAGACAGACGGACAGACTGGACGGACGGAGGGTAAACCTATAGTACCCCCGTTTTTCAAACGGCAGGGGACTTTAATAAGCACAGGGTAACATTCATGGTACATTCATAGACACTTATAGCCAGAACTCAACAATTCGCATCAATATTGTAAAAAAAAAAACAAACAAAAAAAACAAAGGATTTCATATCTACCAAAGGACACAGAAAAATATTAATATATTAATGTTGTATACACCATCCAAAGCTTCATGATTGATTAATCGTGTTCCCCCTTGGATGAAAATGCTATCCTTTATAATTTGTAATGTACAAATATAGTTGTATTAGCTTTGATATGCCCTTCTACATTTTCACATTTCTCAAGAAAAGGGTAAATTCACATGAATTAAGATGTCAGCCCACTCGTTAGAAGCTCTAAAAATATTAGTAGCGCCATTTTCTACCACAATGGGTGGAATGAAAATAGTCATTACAACTGTTGAATAACATTCAGTTTATACCACATATTGAATAAACTCTTAATGTATATGATTGGTTGGCATGGTGACCTTGAATATTTTTTTAATCTCGTGGTTCAATGCGATTTGATTGGCTAACACTTGAAGGCCGTGGTCCAGACCATGGTCGACCATGATCATATTAAACCTGACCATGGTCAACTAGTCTGACCATGGTTGACCATGATCACATTAAACCTGGCCATGGTCAACTAGTCTGACCATGGTTGACTATGATCATAATAAACTTGACCATGGTCAACTATTCTGACCATGGTTGACCATGATCACATTAAACTTGACCATGGTCAACTAGTCTGACCATGGTCGACCATGATCATATTAAACTTGACCATGCATGGTCAACTAGTCTGACCATGGTTGACCATGATCACATTAAACTTGACCATGGTCAACTAGTCTGACCATGATCATATTAAACTTGACCATGGTCAACTAGTCTGACCATGGTTGACCATGATCTCATTAAACTTGACCATGGTCAACTAGTCTGACCATGGTTGACCATGATCACATTAAACTTGACCATGGTCAACTAGTCTGACCATGATCATATTAAACTTGACCATGGTCAACTAGTCTGACCATGGTTGACCATGATCTCATTAAACTTGACCATGGTCAACTAGTCTGACCATGGTTGACCATGATCATATTAAACTTGACCATGGTCAACTAGTCTGACCAAACTTGACCATTGGTCAACTAGTCTGACCATGGTTGACTATGATCATATTAAACTTGACCATTGGTCAACTAGTCTGACCATGGTTGACCATGATCATATTAAACTTGACCATTGGTCAACTAGTCTGCATGACCATGGTTGACCATGGCCAGCAATGGTTGATTTTGCAAGGAGAAGTACACTATAGTGTAAACCTATAGTCCCCGGTATAGTCATCAGACGGGGACTTAAGACATACAACATTGTTCATTGTATTTTATATTTGTGGTTCCTTAGCAACAACAAAAACAACTAAGTTTATACACAATGAATATTTCATGTCATACGGTATTATTTTGTGTTTTCAGATTAAAATAAAAAAAAAAATCATTAATCCATCTCAAAAACAGTTATTTGAAGAAAACCAAGAGTAGTCATTTCCGAAGTTGGTTCATTAATTGTGAACCAAATCCTATATCATCTAATTTCTTTTTGCCCGACATAATGTCGCTGGTATTTTACAAATTTATATAAATTTTCTTTAAGTTAAATGCAACAGCTTTCCGACAGTAATGACACATTCCAAAACGTTTTTAAGAGAATCAAGACTTCATTGTAGCGTCTGGTATTGTAGTTTATGCCGAAAGCAATATATGTTTTTTATAGTTAAATTCACAATACATACACATTACAGAAAAGTTAACAAATTTCTAGTGTTTTTTGTGTTGATAAAATCTGAAAAAGGCCACAAATTTGATTTTATCAATAAAGTACAATGATGGACGTCTGTATGAGTAATCAATATGCGCTGTGGCAGACGATAAAAAATCCCGTATATTGAAACAATTTACAGTTCTGTCAGCATAAAAGTGCAACAATTGCTCCATCTCCTGGCAGTAAAAACAGGAAAGTTGGCGATGCTGTGTTTCCGTCTCAGCTTCCATGCAACGTATCAGACAATGAAAAATTACAACTGCATGAACAAGTTCTTACTTTTAAGGGACTAATTGTAAATTTTTTCGCAATTTCTTCATGGAGAGTATCACAAGACATCCTTGATGGATCTAGTTTTTTGTTAGTTTCGTGTCAGTTGAAACTTTTCTGTACTTTTCTTCTTTTTCTCCTTTTTCTTTAATTTTTTGTTTGTTTTAATCATCAACATGTCATGCTGTTGAAAACAAGAGGCCCATGGGGCCTGTATCGCTCACCTGGTTGGATTAGACCAAATGTCAAAATAATGTTCATATTCAATTTGTTTTATTTGTAAATCTCTAACAATGCTTTATATGGTTATAGTGTGGGAATCTGAACTGCTTTAAAGATTAATGAAGTCCAGACTCTCTAAGGTATGAAAGACCTCAAGAATTGTTTTTAGAACATGCATTCATCACTTTATGACTAGTAGCGATTTAAACAAATTACCTCTATTTCACCTATTGGGCCCAGCCCCTTTGGCCCCTCAGGGGTCAGAGTCACCATTTATGCAAAATATGTTCCCCTTCTGCCAAGGATGTTTCTGGCCAAATTTGGTCAAAATCCAATAAGAACTTTTTGACTAGTAGCGATTTGAAGCAAATGTTGACGGACGACGGACGGACGGACGACGGACGACGGACGCTGCGCCATGACATAAGCTCACTGGACCTTCGGTCCAGGTGAGCTAAAAATTAACTAATCAAATCTCCTCTGGTGATCTGAAAATCCAAGATGGCTGCTTGGATGCTATTTTGTTAGATTAGGTCTCAACTGCCCTGAAGCTTTATAAGGGATCACACCCAGGAAATATTAGAAAGAAAGAGGAAGTACATGTACATTCTAAGAAATAGTAATAACCACCATTAACTGTCGAAATGTAAGATAGCCGCCTCTTGGCTATTTTGTTTTTTCTGATCAGTGTTCAAATTTAAAATGCAAAGACAAAGACTATAATCCATGTAAAATCATGATGTTCTTTTTCAATCATTTTGTAAAACAATAAAAAATTAAAACCATCAAAAACTTTTTCAGTATGTGATAGGATTAGTTACAGTATGTAACCTGCAATTTTTCTGTCATCTGATTGGTTAATTTATGTGGCTTGTATGTTTCCTGTGATCTGATTGGTTACAGTATATGATATGTAAGTTATCTGTGATCTGATTGGTTACAGTATATGATATGTAACTTTCCTGTGATCTGATTGGTTACAGTATGTGATATGTAAGTTATCTGTGATCTGATTGGTTACAGTATATGATATGTAAGTTATCTGTGATCTGATTGGTTACAGTATATGATATGTAAGTTATCTGTGATCTGATTGGTTACAGTATATGATATGTAAGTTATCTGTGATCTGATTGGTTACAGTATATGATATATAAGTTATCTGTGATCTGATTGGCTATGGAATGAACTTGATATGATATACTATAGCAATCAGGGAACACTGTGGCATTATTGTTATATTATCATTATGAGGCTATACACTAATATAGAGATATGTACATATATTCCAGCTTCAGAAGTTATAATATTCCTCAGGTTGGTAAATTTTGGTATCAACCTCAAATTAGGTTAATAATTGTTATCGAAATCCTTCTATCTAACCTTATCAAAGAGTTATTGCCATTTACAGGGTTCATACGGATTTTGTCAAACCAAATTCAAGGCCTTTTCAAGGCTTTTTCAATGTCTTAATTAAATATTCAAGGCCCATTTTACCCGTCATCTAAGTCATCTTGAAGGGAACAAGAGAACAAAAAGGCAACTTAAATGAAAATAAAACTTGACATAGTAATTATCAATGTTTGTAGGGGAGGTGTCATAGACAAAGTTGATTCCAAATGATCAGTGGCCAGGGTTTCACTTATCCTAATGAAACCTTAATATTCAAGGCTTTTTCAAGGCTGTAAACCAATTTTCAAGGCTTTTCAAGGCCCAAGACGAAATTCAAGGCTTTTCAAGGCCCAAGGTGAAATTCAAGACTTTCTCAAGGCCCGTGCTAACCCTGATTTAGGTTTTGGACAACATATAAGTTTTCTTTCAAAAAAGAAAAAAAAAAGAAGAAAATACAACAGCAATGCATGATTTTTAAGGTAGCATGTATCCTTAAATATCCTTAATACTATTTAGTTTATCAATGAAAAAACATTCTTTGTGAATCAGCAGTACAAATGATAAAATATGTCTATCCTAAAATGATCTCTTTTCATTTAATGTCAAATGTAACTTACCATATTATTACATAAGATTGAGATGACTTGTTAAGATGAATATAACCAAAGTTAGAAACAAAAATTTGGAAACCAAACTTAATAAGATACAGAGTATAAATGTTGATACAAATAAACACCAGAAAATCAAAAGTGTTTTTGTGAGTGTTTCCAAGTTGACAGAACCTAGCTAAATCAGATTTACCAGTAACAGTCTATAAAAGTGCACGTTATTTTCATCCTGTATATCTTAAATTAAAAGTCCATCTGTGCATAGTTTAATCAATCCCATCTATTTTCAAACAATAATCCATTTACTTCAAGAAATTCTATTGAATATATTCAGGCACTGCTTTTCTCATCACTGTTTACCATCAGTTATAAAGTAAACGAATTACATACTTCAAACAATCTGTTTCACTTCCTAATACAGAATGACAGATCTTATTTTGATTTTGCTTCTTCACAAAATTGTTTTTGCCTCTGTTCAACTTTTAAAGTCAAAATCATTATATGAGATTCAAAATCTGAGTCACAAGCAAGTTTGTTAATCTGTGTCATATGTGATTATGTAAATCTGTGTCAAAAGTGTGTTTGGAATTGTGTCACATTGAGTTTGTAAATCTCTGTCACATTGTGATTTGTGAGGCTATGTAAAAAGCAAAATTGTAAATCTATTATCATATTGTGTCACCCAACTTGTAAATATATGTCACCAGTGTGTTTTTTTAATTATGCATGTGTTTATAAATCTGTGTCACCTACAGGCTTGTTTAACATGTGTCATTTGTGATTTTGAAAATCTGGGTCACTTGTAAGTTTGAAAATCTGTGTCACCTGTAATTTTGGAAGTCTGTGTAACCCTTGAGTTTGGAAATCTGTGTAACCCTTGAGTTTGGAAATCTGTGTAACCCTTGAGTTTGGAAATCTGTGTCACCTGTAAGTTTAGAAATCTTGGTCACCTATTAGTTTGGAAATCTGTGTCACATGTGAGCTTTGGAAATCTGAGTTATTCCCTGTAACATATGCCTCAGTTCTTGATAAACATTAACAGAACCCATAGATTTTATTTGATGATTTGATGTTTATGGTTAAATACATGTAATTCTTTAATTGTTTAATTCTTATAAATGGCTACATTGTAAACCCAGCAGACGATGTTAGACAAGATAACAGGATCAATGTTTTTATATGCAGTTCATCCGTCAGTGAAAAGGGAAATTTAATCCATTTAAGGATGATAATGTCCATTGCATCATCGCCTGACAGACATTATAAACTGAACTCTGGGTCTAACAAGTGTTTGAGGCAGCTGAACTCTGGGTCTAACAAGTGTTTGAGGCAGTGTATGTGTAAGTATTAGTTTGGCTACGAACCAGGAGTGAGTGATGCAGAAATATGCTACCTCATTACGGAGGATTAACTACGGAACAGTGGACAGTCTGGATCATTAAGATGCTTGTAACTGGGGAGATAAATATCACTCTAAAACAGTTAAAGTGTTCTTAAAACTCCACATTAGTGTTACTGATGATAATTAATGTACACACCCCACATCGAATTCACCCCACCCCCACCCCCCACCGTCTTTTTCTTTAATGACCAACCGCCAGTGTCGATAGGGGTGGGGACCGACATATCCCGTCTGCTCAAGTGGCGCTAATAAAAAATCAATGCCAACAGTTGGAGAGTTCCGACTCCAAAATTGATCCTCCATATATCAAGTGGGGCAGAAATCTCCCTTCAGAATCGGTACACACTGGTCAACTGTCGCTAGGTGGTCAGCGTGGCCGTGGAATCTCAGAGTTTTACACAGCTAGCTGTATGACCGGTAGAATATTGTCACTCCCGGGCAGGTCTTATAACAATTTCCACAGAGTAATGTCTGCATCAGTAAATATTATGTAAATGGAGACAAATTGTCAGCACACTTGTATTTTTCCTTGGGCTGTCAATGAATCCGATACAGCTTTGATATCACACAGACGGGATATCGCTACAAATTTGTCATCTTGACTGAACAAGTGAGCCGTCTGAGTCAGAAATCCTCAATGGTCTCTGTGATGAAGAGAATGTGTAGATATTTCAACCATCTAATTCAGAGAGAATGTTTGTTCATCATTTTCAGAATTAAATCAATTATTGATTGTAGACACAGATGTTATTGAACATTTTTTTCAATTAAATATTTCTTTTTTTTTTTAGAAAATAAAGAAATTGGAGCCAAATTAACCCACAGTTTATAGAATATTAGCTCAATTGCCCCAATGATGGTCAGAATGAATTTTAGCTGAAATAATCTTACTTACAGTACATGTACCAAATAACTGTAAAAAAAAAACTCAATTATGATAGACATTTTATCTGATAAAATAACTTGATTTGCCACTAAAGTAAAAGTTTCAACATTATAAACAGCAATGAACTATCTGATACTGTTGAACAAACACCTGAACAAACGGACATTTTATGTGAAATTTTCATTGATTCAAGATTTGTGTTTTGTTCTTCAACAGAAAATATTATGGTAATACAAATCCCCCGTCATGGCCAGCTTGTAGCGTGTGGCAAACCCTCGGTAGTAATATAGCTTGGTAAAGACTGGTATTAAATCTCAAGTGATACCAAAAACAACTTCTCACTCCCTGCCAAGTAGCCATTCACCGAAACTAAACACTGATAAATTGTGGATCAAGTGCTTTGCCATATTGAAGCAATCAATTATAACTGGATTTTTTAAAAAACATTGTCAATTGATTTTAGGGTTTTGTTTCTGTGCTTCAGCACAGCTTAAACTATGCTCAGAGACTGCATGTCAGTCAGATTGTAGTGATCTGATCGTCGCCAGATAGCAATAGTCTACTGACATGGTAGTGCAGATGCCACAACCCGTGGGGGCTTCAGTCACACTGCTAGCTAGTTCACAGACCCACACTGCAGATCAGAAAACTAGAAAACAGTACAAAGGAAAACTGGGATGGCCATAGCTGTCAGATCCCTCCTCTCACAGACAAAATGGAACAGCTCTACCACAGGGCATTGAGTTGAACCATGATTTTTAGCAATTTCAAAGGTCAAATCACCACTTCTCAGAAATCTAAAGGGTCAATATATATGTCAAAAAGACATGTCCCTTCAATCTCAAGAGTCAGACCTGATTCCAGGGAGTCAAAAACATAAACTCTTAAGGGTCGATTGGATGCCCTGCTTCCGTATTCTCATCAGAGGACACAATAGAACGGTCCTACCAGGTATTCTCATCAGAGGACAAAATAGGTCGGTCCTACCAGGTATTCTCATCAGAGGACACAACAGCACGGTCCTACCAGGTATTCTCATCAGAGGACACAACAGAACGGTCCTACCAGGTATTCTCATCAGAGGACACAATAGAACGGTCCTACCAGGTATTCTCATCAGAGGACACAACAGAACGGTCGTACCAGGTATTCTCATCAGAGGACACAATAGAACGGTCCTACCAGGTATTCTCATCAGAGGATACAACAGAACGGTCCTACCAGGTATTCTCATCAGAGGACACAATAGAACGGTCCTACCAGGTATTCTCATCAGAGGACACAATAGAACGGTCCTACCAGGTATTCTCATCAGAGGACACAACGGTCCTACAAGGTATTCTCATCAGAGGACACAACGGTCCTACCAGGTATTCTCATCAGAGGACACAACAGTCCTACAAGGTATTCTCATCAGAGGACACAACGGTCCTACCAGGTATTCTCATCAGAGGACACAACAGAACAGTCCTACCAGGTATTCTCATCAGAGGACACAATAGAACGGTCCTACCAGGTATTCTCATCAGAGGACATAATAGAACGGTCCTACCAGGTATTCTCATCAGAGGACAAAATAGATCGGTCCTACAAGGTATTCTCATCAGAGGACACAACGGTCCTACAAGGTATTCTCATCAGAGGACACAACGGTCCTACCAGGTATTCTCATCAGAGGACACAACAGAACGGTCCTACCAGGTATTCTCATTAGAGGACACAATAGAACGGTCCTACAAGGTATTCTCATCAGAGGACACAACGGTCCTACAAGGTATTCTCATCAGAGGACACAACGGTCCTACCAGGTATTCTCATCAGAGGACAAAATAGATCGTTCCTACCAGGTATTCTCATCAGAGGACACAACGGTCCTACAAGGTATTCTCATCAGAGGACACAACAGAACAGTCCTACCAGGTATTCTCATCAGAGGACACAACAGAACGGTCCTACCAGGTATTCTCATTAGAGGACACAATAGCTCTACCAGGTATTCTCATTAGAGGACGTAACAGTCCTACCAGGTATTCTCATCAGAGGACACAACAGAACGGTCCTACCAGGTATTCTCATCAGAGGACACAACAGAACGGTCCTACAAGGTATTCTCATTAGAGGACAAAATTGATCGGTCCTACCAGGTATTCTCATCTGAGGACACAACAGAACAGTCCTACCAGGTATTCTCATCAGAGGACACAATAGAACGGTCCTACCAGGTATTCTCATTAGAGGACAAAATAGATCGGTCCTACCAGGTATTCTCATTAGAGGACAAAATAGATCGGTCCTACCAGGTATTCTCATCTGAGGACACAACAGAACAGTCCTACCAGGTATTCTCATCAGAGGACACAATAGAACGGTCCTACCAGGTATCTCATCAAAGGACACAACAGTCCTACCAGGTATTTTCATCAGAGGACACAACAGAACGGTCCTACCAGGTATTCTCATCTGAGGACACAACAGAACAGTCCTACCAGGTATTCTCATCAGAGGACACAATAGAACGGTCCTACCAGGTATTCTCATCTGAGGACACAACAGAACAGTCCTACCAGGTATTCTCATCAGAGGACACAACAGAACGGTCCTACCAGGTATTCTCATCAGAGGATACAACACAACGGTCCTACCAGGTATTCTCATTAGAGGACACAATAGAACGGTCCTACCAGGTATTCTCATCAGAGGACACAACAGAACGGTCCTACCAGGTATTCTCATCAGAGGACACAACGGTCCTACAAGGTATTCTCATCAGAGGACACAATAGAACGGTCCTACCAGGTATTCTCATCAGAGGACACAATAGAACAGTCCTACTAGGTATTCTCATCAGAGGATACAACAGAACGGTCCTACCAGGTATTCTCATTAGAGGACAAAATAGATCGGTCCTACCAGGTATTCTCATTAGAGGACAAAATAGATCGGTCCTACCAGGTATTCTCATCAGAGGATACAACAGAACGGTCCTACCAGGTATTCTCATCAGAGGACACAACGGTCCTACAAGGTATTCTCATCAGAGGACACAACGGTCCTACCAGGTATTCTCATCAGAGGACACAACAGAACGGTCTTACCAGGTATTCTCATCAGAGGACACAACGGTCCTACAAGGTATTCTCATCAGAGGACACAACGGTCCTACCAGGTATTCTCATCAGAGGACACAACGGTCCTACCAGGTATTCTCATCAGAGGACACAACAAAACGGTCCTACCAGGTATTCTCATCAGAGGACACAATAGATCGGTCCTACAAGGTATTCTCATTAGAGGACAAAACAGCACGGTCCTATCAGGTATTCTCATCAGAGGACACAATAGAACGGTCCTACAAGGTATTCTCATCAGAGGACACAATACATCGGTCCTACAAGGTATTCTCATTAGAGGACAAAACAGCACGGTCCTATCAGGTATTCTCATCAGAGGACACAATAGAACGGTCCTACAAGGTATTCTCATCAGAGGACACAACGGTCCTACCAGGTATTCTCATTAGAGGACAAAATAGATCGGTCCTACAAGGTTTTCTCATCAGAGGACACAACGGTCCTACCAGGTATTCTCATCAGAGGACACAACATAACGGTCCTACCAAGTATTCTCATTAGAGGACAAAACAGCACGGTCCTACCAGGTATTCTCATCAGAGGACACAATAGAACGGTCCTACAAGGTATTCTCATCAGAGGACACAACGGTCCTACCAGGTATTCTCATTAGAGGACAAAATAGATCGGTCCTACAAGGTTTTCTCATCAGAGGACACAACGGTCCTACCAGGTATTCTCATCAGAGGACACAATAGAACGGTCCTACCAGGTATTCTCATCAGAGGACACAATAGATCGGTCCTACCAGGTATTCTCATCAGAGGACACAATAGATCGGTCCTACCAGGTATTCTCATCAGAGGACACAATAGAACGGTCCTACAAGGTATTCTCATCAGAGGACACAACGGTCCTACCAGGTATTCTCATTAGAGGACAAAATAGATCGGTCCTACAAGGTTTTCTCATCAGAGGACACAACGGTCCTACCAGGTATTCTCATCAGAGGACACAATAGAACGGTCCTACCAGGTATTCTCATCAGAGGACACAATAGAACGATCCTACCAGGTATTCTCATCAGAGGACACAATAGAACAGTCCTACCAGGTATTCTCATCAGAGGACACAACGGTCCTACCAGGTATTCTCATCAGAGGACACAATAGAACGGTCCTACCAGGTATTCTCATCAGAGGACACAACAGCACGGTCCTATCAGGTATTCTCATCAGAGGACACAATAGAACGGTCCTACCAGGTATTCTCATCAGAGGACACAATAGAACGGTCCTACAAGGTATTCTCATCAGAGGACACAACGGTCCTACCAGGTATTCTCATTAGAGGACAAAATAGATCGGTCCTACAAGGTTTTCTCATCAGAGGACACAACGGTCCTACCAGGTAATCTCATCAGAGGACACAACGGTCCTACAAGGTATTCTCATCAGAGGACACAACGGTCCTACCAGGTATTCTCATCAGAGGACAAAATAGATCGTTCCTACCAGGTATTCTCATCAGAGGACACAACGGTCCTACAAGGTATTCTCATCAGAGGACACAACAGAACAGTCCTACCAGGTATTCTCATCAGAGGACACAACAGAACGGTCCTACCAGGTATTCTCATCAGAGGACACAACGGTCCTACAAGGTATTCTCATTAGAGGACAAAATAGATCGGTCCTACCAGGTATTCTCATCTGAGGACACAACAGAACAGTCCTACCAGGTATTCTCATCAGAGGACACAATAGAACGGTCCTACCAGGTATTCTCATTAGAGGACAAAATAGATCGGTCCTACCAGGTATTCTCATCTGAGGACACAACAGAACAGTCCTACCAGGTATTCTCATCAGAGGACACAATAGAACGGTCCTACCAGGTATCTCATCAAAGGACACAACAGTCCTACCAGGTATTTTCATCAGAGGACACAACAGAACGGTCCTACCAGGTATTCTCATCAGAGGACACAATAGAACGGTCCTACCAGGTATTCTCATCTGAGGACACAACAGAACAGTCCTACCAGGTATTCTCATCAGAGGACACAATAGAACGGTCCTACCAGGTATTCTCATCAGAGGACACAACAGAACGGTCCTACCAGGTATTCTCATCAGAGGACACAACAGAACAGTCCTACCAGATATTCTCATCAGAGGACACAATAGATCGGTCCTACCAGGTATTCTCATTAGAGGACACAATAGAACGGTCCTACCAGGTATTCTCATCAGAGGACACAACAGAACGGTCCTACCAGGTATTCTCATCAGAGGACACAACGGTCCTACAAGGTATTCTCATCAGAGGACACAATAGAACGGTCCTACCAGGTATTCTCATCAGAGGACACAATAGAACAGTCCTACCAGGTATTCTCATCAGAGGATACAACAGAACGGTCCTACCAGGTATTCTCATTAGAGGACAAAATAGATCGGTCCTACCAGGTATTCTCATTAGAGGACAAAATAGATCGGTCCTACCAGGTATTCTCATCAGAGGATACAACAGAACGGTCCTACCAGGTATTCTCATCAGAGGACACAACGGTCCTACAAGGTATTCTCATCAGAGGACACAACGGTCCTACCAGGTATTCTCATCAGAGGACACAACAGAACGGTCTTACCAGGTATTCTCATCAGAGGACACAACGGTCCTACAAGGTATTCTCATCAGAGGACACAACGGTCCTACCAGGTATTCTCATCAGAGGACACAACGGTCCTACCAGGTATTCTCATCAGAGGACACAACAAAACGGTCCTACCAGGTATTCTCATCAGAGGACACAATAGATCGGTCCTACAAGGTATTCTCATTAGAGGACAGAAACAGCACGGTCCTATCAGGTATTCTCATCAGAGGACACAATAGAACGGTCCTACAAGGTATTCTCATCAGAGGACACAATACATCGGTCCTACAAGGTATTCTCATTAGAGGACAAAACAGCACGGTCCTATCAGGTATTCTCATCAGAGGACACAATAGAACGGTCCTACAAGGTATTCTCATCAGAGGACACAACGGTCCTACCAGGTATTCTCATTAGAGGACAAAATAGATCGGTCCTACAAGGTTTTCTCATCAGAGGACACAACGGTCCTACCAGGTATTCTCATCAGAGGACACAACATAACGGTCCTACCAAGTATTCTCATTAGAGGACAAAACAGCACGGTCCTACCAGGTATTCTCATCAGAGGACACAATAGAACGGTCCTACAAGGTATTCTCATCAGAGGACACAACGGTCCTACCAGGTATTCTCATTAGAGGACAAAATAGATCGGTCCTACAAGGTTTTCTCATCAGAGGACACAACGGTCCTACCAGGTATTCTCATCAGAGGACACAATAGAACGGTCCTACCAGGTATTCTCATCAGAGGACACAATAGATCGGTCCTACCAGGTATTCTCATCAGAGGACACAATAGAACGGTCCTACAAGGTATTCTCATCAGAGGACACAACGGTCCTACCAGGTATTCTCATTAGAGGACAAAATAGATCGGTCCTACAAGGTTTTCTCATCAGAGGACACAACGGTCCTACCAGGTATTCTCATCAGAGGACACAATAGAACGGTCCTACCAGGTATTCTCATCAGAGGACACAATAGATCGGTCCTACCAGGTATTCTCATCAGAGGACACAATAGATCGGTCCTACCAGGTATTCTCATCAGAGGACACAATAGATCGGTCCTACCAGGTATTCTCATCTGAGGACACAACAGAACGGTCCTACAAGGTATTCTCATCAGAGGACACAACGGTCCTACCAGGTATTCTCATCAGAGGACACAATAGAACGGTCCTACCAGGTATTCTCATCAGAGGACACAATAGAACGATCCTACCAGGTATTCTCATCAGAGGACACAATAGAACAGTCCTACCAGGTATTCTCATCAGAGGACACAACGGTCCTACCAGGTATTCTCATCAGAGGACACAATAGAACGGTCCTACCAGGTATTCTCATCAGAGGACACAACAGCACGGTCCTATCAGGTATTCTCATCAGAGGACACAATAGAACGGTCCTACCAGGTATTCTCATCAGAGGACACAATAGAACGGTCCTACAAGGTATTCTCATCAGAGGACACAACGGTCCTACCAGGTATTCTCATTAGAGGACAAAATAGATCGGTCCTACAAGGTTTTCTCATCAGAGGACACAACGGTCCTACCAGGTATTCTCATCAGAGGACACAATAGAACGGTCCTACCAGGTATTCTCATCAGAGGATGTACACAACAGAACGGTCCTACCAGGTATTCTCATTAGAGGACAAAATAGATCGGTCCTACCAGGTATTCTCATTAGAGGACAAAATAGATCGGTCCTACCAGGTATTCTCATCAGAGGATACAACAGAACGGTCCTACCAGGTATTCTCATCAGATCTAGAGGACACAACAGAACGATCCTACCAGGTATTCTCATCAGAGGACACAACAGAACGGTCCTACCAGGTATTCTCATCAAAGGACACAATAGAACGGTCCTACCAGGTATTCTCATCAGAGGATACAACCGTCCTACCATATATGCAAAAACAGAGAACCCCTTATTATACAATCAAATCATTAAAACACCAGTTCAGATCAACAGGCGGTACTTCATGTATACAAAAAGCACCAGTTAACCCTCCATCCCAGGGAGAACAGCGATACAAGTTTCCCCACCCTGGGGACTGATTACATGTAGTGACAGAAGTTCAGCTCCACCCTGGGGACTGTTTAGTGACACTTGTTCATCCCACCCCGGGGACTGATTAGTGACACTAGTTCAGCCCCACCCCGGGGACTGTTTAGTGACACTAGTTCACCTCCACCCTGGGGACTGATTAGTGACACTAGTTCAGCCCCACCCCGGGGGCTGTTTAGTGACACTAGTTCACCTCCACCCTGGGGACTGATTAGTGACACTAGTTCAGCCCCACCCTGGGGACTGTTTAGTGACACTAGTTCAGCCCCACCCCGGGGACTGTTTAGTGACACTAGTTCACCTCCACCCTGGGGACTGTTTAGTGACACTAGTTCAGCCCCACCCCGGGGACTGTTTAGTGACACTAGTTCACCTCCACCCTGGGGACTTGGGATCATTTGGGTCCAAAATCGATGTTGATTCACACTTTTAGTTGTTGTGTCAAGTGCTATTTTAAGCGACTGTCATGTCAGCCGTAAACAATTCCTGCTGTAATAGATTATTCACTGTGTATGAAACAGTCCCTTCAAAGTGACATACTCATGCATTCAACCTATTGAGGAGAATAAAAATGTGAGAAATTTCTTACATCTGTCAGCCATGTTTTACTTGTGATCTGTGAATTTCCCAATAAAAACAAACTTCAACTGTCTTAATCCAAAATGGCTGCCATGGAACCTATATATGGAATTTGATGAATATCTTTAGAGTACTTCTAGAGAAGTAGCAGTAAAAACTAAGACATTTTATTTTTCTAATCAGTATGAAAATTGAACACATATCAGTTTTGACTGGAAAGAGGGGGGGGGGGCTACATAGTAATGACATTTCAGAAACATTTTTCGTAGACCTTATTGAGAAATGGATAAACAGCAATAAAGTAAAGAAAAGCAATGATCCAACAACAGAATTTGACTTGGAACAGCTCACTAAATAATGATAGTGGGGTAAAAAGCTTTCTAGGGCCCCATTCTGAGGACTGTAATATTACACTAAAAAGTTCGTGAGAAACAGTTAAAATCCTTCCGTCCTGAAAGCATCCTTAGCCCTACCCTCGGGCTCTACTCCGAAGTACTGTATCAGACACGGCCTCGTACAGCGTCCACGATGAATGTCTGCAGTTGGTATATACTTTCCGTACCCTTTTCAGCACCTCATTAATATTATTGAATGTTTTTTAAATTAGCAGGAAACATCCTAAAACAAAGAACAAATCACCTCAAACCTACTCCATGTCTGCCAAACTGTAAACGGCTGGTGGATTGATCAGTTCGCCCAGCAGATTGATCGCCCGGTATAGGCCGAGATAGCATCACTCTGGACCTCCATTACACTGATGAAAAAGCTTCTGAGAGGAACTACCTTGTGAGATCGTGAGTGGGACATAAAGCATTGTCATCTTAATTAGTCATCAATTAAAAATTTCAACAATCTATTTATATCATAAATATAACAACTATTATTAAATTAACAATTACAAATGATATTTAGTGTGATTTGATCATGCTGTAAGCAAAGGTTTGAGGATTTCATCATTTTTTGAGGGAAAAATCAGCGAGAATTTTACGTTTATTTTGTCGTTAAGGTTGAGGTAATCGTTGATCTGGTTAGTATGGGGTACTCTGATCAGGAGATGTGCCCGACAGATACATAGGCTCCAAGAAAAAATGCTAGCAGCCATGTGCTCATAGAAAACATCAGAGGCGTTTCCTGACCATAGTCAATTCCAGTGTTCAGCTGAAGGCATATGGAGAAAATGGCCCCCTCCTGCCAAAACCATGCAATCGTAATTACAACAGGCTCCTGGGAATATCTCACTTGATTGGACAAAGGATGTGTCACTCTCAACACAAAGTGGATATACATATATATATATATACTCCGTATGTAGTGTGACTTTTAACTGCAGCCGGGACTCAGGCAATGTCAACTGCTGAATACCAGGGGTCATCAGGAGCAAAACCCATAGGTCATTAGGTGCTAATATTGAGTACAATATTGGTTTTCAGTGTCATATACTTAACATCAAGGTCATATAATGCATACCAGGGTTGTCAAGGTCATTTACTCAACACCATGGTCATCAAGGTCATCAAGGTCATTTACGTACTAACACTAAGTTCATCAAGGTCATCAATGTCATGGGTCATCAAGGTCATGTACCAAATATCAAGGTCATATGATTAACACCAGGGTCATCAAGGTCATATATTCAAGATCATGATCAAGGTCATAGGTCATCAAGGTCATATACAACATACCAATTCCTCAAGGATATACACTAAGTATCAGGGCCATCATGTTCATACACTAAACACCAAGGTTATCAAGGTCACAGGTCAACAAGGTCATATGCCAAATATCAAGGTCATATGCCTAGATACTATCAAAAGTCATCGAACAGTACCAAAATGTGGCTTACTTGAGGCTTAGTGCAAGAATTTCCATTCTCGCATTCTGTGCGTTGGGAGACATGCAGTAAAATAATCATGCTACAAGATCTCCAGCATAAATCCATTCCTTGTTACATGTCATAACAATCACATATTTTATCAATTCAAAACAGTATAATCCTGCTTAATGTGTAACTGCCATATATATAATCCCACTAACACCGTCATAGACGAAACAGTTCCTACCACCATTAAATTGACCTTGAAATAAAAAAAGTGTATTTGACCTCTTTGACCTTGACCTTTTCTAACATTATCAATAAATACTGAACAACTTACGTCCGTGCCAGCACAACTGACAATGTTCTGAAACGATTATATGCATTTTAAAATGTATTAATTGCCATGCAAAATTTCATAGTGCCATCTTTCGCAGAAAGAGATACATTCAAGGCTTGAGATTATTGTCGAATAATTGGAAATCAATTCCCTATAAAAGGAATTTCATTTCACTTGTAATCATAGAATAACTTTGTAGATAGGGGCTGCTTCTATAGGAGAGAATTATGTTTTCTCAAACACCATTCAAGGCCATGTTCTAATTCTACACGAAATGTACCGATAAACAATAGCTATTGTTTAATACAATTACAGACTTTCACTGAAACGATACATGGATTTACGAACTCAAAAATAACTATTTATGTCCCAACAGAACCAACAATGACCACGCCCCTTTAATTCTTGAACAAATGAACTTAACAAAAAGTTGGATTTTTCCAATAATGCAAGATATTTTGAAAATGAGTAGCTCTTTACATCAATGTCGATGTGTTCCATGTTAAAATCAAGCATCGGTATAACTCAACACAGACATTTGTGTCTCCAATGTAACGACCATCCTTTTCTGGAGAACGTGGACTTCGGCAGACACATTTATCAGTCAAGTGACTTCCTTAATAACTGGCATTGTCGGACAAAAGCAGGACAGAATTAACAAAAGCATTCAATAAGACCGAGCCAATTTGATAATACATTATGTTTTGGGGTTTTATCTAAGAATAGGTACAGCAAGCAATCAAATTGGTGCTGTCTAAACAAGGTTTCTTAAAATAGACAACTTGGAATATCTTTTCTCTAATAAACATTTTCTTTACACAGTTTTTACAGATTATGCAAGTTTACAATTCAACTCTTAGCAAGGAGATTTATAGAGCTCTTTTTTGTTATTTTCCTTTTGCCAAACTGTAACAATGAATTACACTTGAAATATGTACGATAAAAAAAAAGTTTCTTCCAAATAAGGAAGGGTTGTCCATTAACAATTATATATATAAGTGTGAAAGTTATTGTTTATTTTTACAATCATTCATTGTTCATTGTTATGATATGCAATGTACAAATAGCAGTTAAACTTTCAAACATTGATTAATTCCAGTAAAATTGAAGATAAGCAAGAATCATTAGATATCAGGGGAGGTAATTAGAATCAAAGGGAGATAATTTAGAAAATAAAGTTTATTAGCGATAATCAGAATAAGTGCATCTCAGGGGAGGTAATTTGAATTCAGGGGAGATAACTTGATAATATGTAAACAGAGTTCAGGGGAGATAATCAAAATGACTTTATACTAGGGGAGGTAAGATTAAAGATAATAAAAGTAATAAACAAGAGGCCCATGGGGCCTGTATTGCTCACCTGGTTGGATTAGACCAAATGTCAAAATTATGTTCATATTCTATTTGTTTTATTTGTAAATCTCTAACAATGCTATATATGGTTATAGTGTGGGAATCCGAACTGCTTTAAAGATTAATGAAGTCCAGACTCTCTAAGGTCTGAAAGACCTCAAGAATTGTTTTGAGAACATGCATGCATTCATCACTTCATGACTAGTAGCGATTTAAAGGAATTATTTTGATTTCCCCTATTGGGCTCCACCCTTTTGGCCCCTCGGGGTCAGAGTCACCAATTATACAAAATCTGTTCGCCTTCCCCCAAGGATGTTTCTGACAAAATTGGGTTCAAATCCATTCATAACTTTATAACTAGTAGCGACTTAAAGGAACTACCTCTATTTCCCCTATTGGGCCCCACCCCTTTGGCCCCTTTGGGGTCAGAGTCACCATTTATGCAAAATCTGTTCCCCTTCCCCCAAGGATGTTTCTGACCAAATTAGGTTCAAATCCATTCATAACTTTATGACTAGTAGCGATTTAAAGGAATTACCTCTATTTCCCCTATTGGGCCCCGCCCCTTTGGCCCCTTTGGGGTCAGAGTCACCATTTATGCAAAATCTGTTCCCCTTCTGCCAAGAATGTCTCTGACCAAATTGGGTTCAAATCCATTGATAACTTAATAACTAGTAGCAATTTAAAGGAATTACCTCTATTTCCATTATTGGGCCCCGCCCCTTTGGCCCCTCGGGGGTCAGAGCCACCATTAATGCAAAATCTGTTCCCCTTCCCCCAAGATGTTTCTGACTAAATTGGGTTCAAATCCATTCATAACTTTATGACAAGTAGCGATTTAAAGGAATTACCTCTATTTCCCCTATTGGGTCCCGCCCTTTTGGCCCCTTTGGGGTCAGAGCCACCATTTATGCAAAATCTGTTCCCCTTCCCCCAAGGATGTCTCTGACCAAATTGGGTTCAAATCCAATGATAACTTAATAACTAGTAGCAATTTAAAGGAATTACCTCTATTTCCCCTATTGGGCCCCGCCCCTTTGGCCCCTCGGGGGTCAGAGTCACCATTTAAGCAAAATCTGTTCCCCTTCCCCCAAGGATGTTTCTGACCAAATTGGGTTCAAATCCATTCATAACTTTATGACAAGTTGCGATTTAAAGGAATTACCTCTATTTCCCCTATTGGGTCCCGCCCTTTTGGCCCCTTTGGGGTCAGAGCCACCATTTATGCAAAATCTGTTCCCCTTCCCCCAAGGATGTCTCTGACCAAATTGGGTTCAAATCCAATGATAACTTAATAACTAGTAGCAATTTAAAGGAATTACCTCTATTTCCCCTATTGGGCCCCGCCCCTTTGGCCCCTCGGGGGTCAGAGTCACCATTTAAGCAAAATCTGTTCCCCTTCCCCCAAGGATGTTTCTGACCAAATTGGGTTCAAATCCATCCATAACTTTATGACAAGTAGCGATTTAAAGGAATTACCTCTATTTCCCCTATTGGGCCCCGCCCTTTTGGCCCCTTTGGGGTCAGAGCCACCATTTATGCAAAATCTGTTCCCCTTCCCCCAAGGATGTTTCTGACCAAATTGGGTTCAAATCCATTCATAACTTTATGACTAGTAGCGATTTAAAGGAATTGCCTCTATTTCCCCTATTGGGCCCGCCCCTCCGGCCCCTGGGGGGTCAGAGCCACCATTTATGCAAATTCTGATCCCCTTCTGCCAAGGATGTTTTTGACCAAATTTGGTAAAAATCCAATAAGAACTTTTTGACTAGTAGCGATTTGAAGCAAATGTTGACGGACGGACGGACGGACGGACGGACGACGGACGCCGCGCCATGACATAAGCTCACCGGACCTTCGGTCCAGGTGAGCTAAAAATCAAAATAATTTGATACTAGGGGAGGTGGGATCAAAGAGGGAGTAATAAAAGTAAAACATCTCAAAAGGGAGTTGATAAAAGTGATAGAGAACAAAGGCAGGAAATTAAAGTAATAAATATTAAAGGGAGTTAAAATATATCAAAGGGAGGTAATCAAAATATTTCAAAGGGAGGCAATTAAAGTAATAAATATATATCAAAGGGAGGTCATGAAGGTAATATATCAAAGGGGGGGGGGGGGGGGGGGGGGGGTAATCAAAATATTTCAAAGGGCAGTAATCAATGTAATAAATATATATCAAAGAGAGGTAATCAAAGTAATATGTATCAAAGGGAGGTAATCAAAGTTATATATATCAAAGGGAGGTAATCAAAGTAATATATATCAAAGGGAGGTAATCAAAGTGATATATATCAAAGGGGGGTAATCAAAGTAATATATATCAAAGGGAGGTAATCAAAGTTATATATATCAAAGGGAGGTAATCAAAGTAATATATATATCAAAGGGGGGTAATCAAAGTAATATATATCAAAGGGAGGTAACCAAAGTTATATATATCAAAGTGAGGTAATCAAAGATATATATATCAAAGGGAGGTAATCAAAGTAATATATATCAAAGGGAGGTAACCAAAGTAACATATATCAAAGGGAGGTAATCAAAGTTATATATATCAAAGGGAGGTAATCAAAGTTATATATATCAAAGGGAGGTAATGGAAATAATATATATCAAAGGGAGGTAATCAAAGATATATATATCAAAGGGAGGTAATCAAAGTTATATATATCAAAGGGAGGTAATCAAAGTTATATATATCAAAGGGAGGTAATCAAAGTAATATATATCAAAGGGAGGTAATCAAAGTTATATATATCAAAGGGAGGTAATCAAAGTTATATATATCAAAGGGAGGTAATTAAAGAAACAGTGATCCAAGTGATGTAATAAATACATGGAAATCACCAAGAAACAATCAAGGTTATTCGACAATAGAGATCAGGGGAGATAACCAATATCATGGCTTATAATTAACATCAGATTCAGCCTGTGTTTTAAACTGTCTTACAATAGGAAGTATAACTGGCTATTTGCATGACAAGCTAATATTAAAGGTCTGTTGGTATTCGCATGGCGTGTCTTGGTGTGTGTCTGCTGATCGTCAGCCTGTTGCTATTGTCAACATGATACAATGATAGCGCATCACTGCTGCTGCTGCTGAAGTTCCTTTGCTTCGTTTTGCCCTTATATCGGTTTCATAATAACTTTCATGTTTCGGTACTAAATAATATTGATTTGATAGGCTGTCAAATGTCTAGTATACATATAATTATCGAACGGCACTAGGATTGCAGTGAATTCAAACAATTACAGTCTTGTGTATCATCGTTTATGGAATTCCAACAAGAAACATTTCACCTAAATATTAAAGTTTGTCTCAAAATATAAAACAGTGCAAATAAATGAATTATAGTGTCTTTATACCTAAGACTTTCATCTAGAGGAGAAAATTTAATTTCCATTCTGATTTTATTAAATCAAACTGAATCAAAGCAAATTTTAAATTGAATTTTCCAACTGATGAAATAAAAGCGGTTTTTACAGGGAAATTGTTTTAGAGCTTAAACGATCAAAGATGTGCATAAGACCAGTCATCTTTCAATCCAATTGCTTTTTTATTTTATATTATTTTACATACTTTTAGCTGTAATGAACTTGAATCCCAATCCCAATTATTTACAGTTATGTTGTAAATATTGTAAAGAAAACAAACAAGAGATAATATGTAGAATAAAACAACTGTTCTATATATAGTGAAATCAACACCAGAAAATAAACTTTTATTCCACAATATTATTCTTTGAGAGCTTTATATAAGTACTGTAATTTATATATGTATACATTCCAATCATTCTTTCTCCTACAGACTTTCTGTTTAACTTCCATTGTGTTAACAATTAAAAACTAAAAAATGTCTGTAAGACATAAATGCCCGCGCTGCCACTTGACACCCCGAAACACAGTTTGGTGAGGATCGCATCAGCAGTTCATGAGATTAGCTTGTGACATTGTATTGGGACGGGACGGGACGGGACGGGACGGGACGGGACGGGACGGGACGGGATTGGACATGGGTAAACACTATATGCCCCGCCCCCCACCCACCCCCAATTTCATGGCGGGCATATCAAATTTCATTAATCTATAATAAATGATATAATAAGCTGCTAAATATTTTCCAGTTTTGAACCCATGATTGGTATGTTGTGTGCCAGGTAGATGCTTCATGATGAATACCATATTTATCCATAAATCCACCCTTTTTGTCCACAAATACACTCTAATATCTGCAATACACCATAATGTGCACAAATAAGCCCTCTGTTCAATTTTACAGAATCTTCAATTTTAAAACAGTAACCAAAATGTGGTTCATATATAAGTTCTCCTCCATCTTCAAAACAAAATTTAGCATTTTGGAAGGGGGCTTCTTTGAGAATAAATATGGTAGTTCAAAATTAATTTCCCTTTTTTTCTGCATAGCCGTATAATATTCCTTTGGCCCCGGATGTGACGCGACAGGTGGCGTTACTGGTCAAGATGAAGTGTGTGATTGGTCAATGTAGCGGTAAATGCAAAATGCAGATATGCAGTTAAAAACGAAACAAAGTTAAGATTGAATGCAAGCTGAATAAGTGGATGTATCTTTTCAAATGACACATTGATCAAATTATATTCCTATATTTCAAATGCAGTCTAATTATTACCAAAAATGATTCAAACTGATCTAATTTTGTTATCGCGCTGAAACGCACTAGTTCGTTAATTTTTGCTCACCAGCAGTTTTACATTATAACCACCAGCATTAAAACTATGCCGTTTATCTTTTTTAAAGATATTTCTTGTTTAAATTTCTTCTTAGACTGACGAAGATATGAAATCATCTCTAAGGGCAGAAAAAATAAGTTGCAGCCAACACCTCATACGGTATGAAAGGTCTGGAGAAAGTTTCCAGAGAAATCATAAATCTTGTTGACAATAAATCCTTGAGCAACAGCAGAGTGGACAGTCTGGAAGAAACTTAGGCTACTCTATCATGTGGTCAGTTTGATAGTGGACAAGGTTGTCAATGAGCAGACACAAATCATCATGGTTTTCCCGCAACACCTAGATTGACCAATACATCATACTGGACCAATACATGGATATACAATAACTCTGTATTAATACAAAAGGCACAATGGGCCTGTACTGCTCACACAACATCTAGATTGTCGACCCAGTCTGACCAATATATTATACAAGACAAATACAGGGTCTGTATTAATACAAGTGGCTCAATGGGCCTGTACTGCTCACACAATGGCAAGATTGTCCAGTCTGACCAATAACTCTCACTGAGCAAATACAGGGTCTGTATTAAAACAAGTGGCTCAATGGGCCTGTACTGCTCACACAATGGCAAGATTGTCCAGTCTGACCAATAACTCTCACTGAGCAAATACAGGGTCTGTATTAAAACAAGTGGCTCAATGGGCCTGTACTGCTCACACAATGTCAAGATTGTCCAGTCTGACCAATAACTCTCACTGAGCAAATACAGGGTCTGTATTAAAACAAGTGGCTCAATGGGCCTGTACTGCTCACACAATGTCAAGATTATCCAGTCTGACCAATAAATCTCTCTGGGCAAATACAGGGTATACCATAGCTCTGTATTAATACAAGTGGCACTATTGGCCTGTACTGCTCACACAACATCTGGATTGTCCTACTAGACAATTAACTATATCATGCAAACTGGACAAGTACATGGTACACTTTAACTTTCTTTTGATACAAAAGGCACAATGGGCCTGTGTTACTCACTTTTATTTCAATGCTGTTGTATTTTGTTTACAACATCTATAAATTTTGGAATGGAGCCAAGGTCAAATTCACACTACTACTTTATATATTATACTTTTCCTATCCATTCCCATAATCAAACTACCCAGAATTCCACACTGTTTACATTTCCCATCTACTTCATTAAATACCCAGAATTCCATGCTCTATGCATTTCCCATATTTTCCAATAAATACCCAGAATTCCATGTTCTATGCATTTGCCATCTATTCCAGTAAATACCCAGAATTCCATGTTTTCTATATTTGCCATCTATTCCAGTAAATACCCAGAATTCCATGTTTTCTACATTTCCAATCGATTCTGGTAAATACCCAGAATTCCATGCTCTCTATATTTCCCACCTTTTCTGGTAAATACCCAGAACTCCACACTGTTTACATGTCACATCTATTTCAGTATATACCCAGAATTTTAACACACTTTTCAATTCCAATCCTTTCTGATAAATACCCAGAATCCACACTCTCTATATTAAACAGAAACTTGACACCAACTGAAAGTCAAAGCAGACAAACAAGCTTTGTTCAATACACTTGATTTTATTGTTCATGATTAACAAAACTCAAATAGAAGGACATTTGCCAAATTCATAAAAATGATTTTTTTTTTAATTTACTAGAAAGCTTTGATAGTCGTTTCTATATCGAGGCAAGTGTAGATATTAAACAGGCCTGTAGAAAACTGGTAAACTCCAATTTTCCACAATTAAACTGGTAGAATTTTAAGCAATATCTTTTGTAAAAATTCAAGTGATGGCCCTCTGGGAACACTCATCAATGTACAAATTGTTAAACAATTCTCAGAAATGATTTTCGGTAAAGTATCTTATAGCTTAAAACTACATAAAAGTTAATTGTATTAAACTGATCAAGTTTTAATGAATGTAGTTTTTGATTTTTTTAAAAATCATATTTAATAAAATTAACTGGTAATATTGGTTGGTCAGACTAGTGTTGAATATCTGAAATCAATACCGTATTTGTCCTAGAAGTAAATTATGTGCTTACAAAACACAATAGAGATACCCTTAAGTACATAATCATTTTTTTTGAAAAATATGATGTTTCCATCAAAATTAAAAACGAAACTGACACATCCGGGGAATTATTACGTAACATTCAAAATTATTATATACATTGTATTTATACCTGTAAATATATTTCCTACAAAATTTGTTAAAAGATTTCTACAATCTCAGACTTTATTTGCTTCAATCTGTAATTTTACATTATAAAGCCAAATACCTAGTTACAAACTGATGTAGCAAGTAGTAACAAAAAAAAAACAAAAAAAAACGGTAATTATGAGTAAAGTATGTGTAAAGGACCATAACTCCAGCAGACAAGAGGCCCATGGGCCTTAACGGTCACCTGAGTTTTGATATATTTTAGCATATTTCACCCCTGGGACCTTGAATGAAGGTGAAGGTCATTAATTTGAACAAACATTATAACCTTATAACCCTTGGTTATCAAATAGAAGTTGTTTAAAGATTTTAGCATATTTTACCCCTGTGACCTTGTATGAAGGTCAAGGTCATATGTTTGAACAAACTTGGTAGCCCTTCATTCAGCACGCAACAGACCAAATATCAGGCCTCTGGGCCTTTTGGGAAATGAGAAGAAGTTGAAAATGTAAGTTGTTTAAGATGCATGATGACAATGGATGACGACGACAGACAAAAAGCCAAAATGTCCGGAAAAGTACACTGTGACTGATGATGATGATGATGATGATGATGATGATGATGATGATGACATCAACTAAGACAGTAATCTATTAAGGGGCATAACTCCCAGTATTTCCGCAATAATAACCAAACAGGAAGTAGAAATCAATTTAAAAGGGACACAACTCTTGGTTTTTCATCACAGCTAATAAATTAATCAGGGGCCTTAATCTTTTGCAAATCAATATTTAGGACAAAGAACTGTCTGATGTTCAACAGAAAAAAAATCAATTAATGGGAAATAACTCTAGGTAGTCCTGAATGATTTAAATACACGCTCTCTGACACCAAAGCTATCAGCATGAACCACTGTATCCCACGAAAACTGTAAAAGTGCAGTGACATATTGATCATGAAAGACTATATTAATTAGATCAGATAACCTTTATATCATTAAGGCTTTGTTATTAGACAACGAGTTGGAACTAATTGAAATGGAGTATTTCTACGAATACCAAGCACCAGTACGAGCATTTAGCGTGAGCGGGACGGATTTTATAAAACGTGAGAATAAAAGGGAAAGTGCGAAAATCAGGAGGGTATCCATATTATATAACGCCACTCCAGTGCTGAAGAATGCTATAATAATAACAAGAGATCCCAGAGGGATCTTGGCGCCCACCATTGAATGATCTTCATAAGTTCCATGTCAGATTGATCTTTTCTCTACTTTTCCCTTCATTTTACTAATCTGTGCAAATTGAGACATCCCTCCAGTACTTTTCAAACAAGGGAATCCTAGCTATATAAGAAATTTGAGATTTAACGATAATGGCTGTTTGTTTGCCAGGTTGTTTTGAGGACAGACTGGTCCAAAAATGCAATACAAGGGACCAGGGGGAACCTACTTATGAGATTTGAGCAAGATCCATTCAGTACTTTGAGAAATAGAGATAACAAACTTCAATTGTCAAAATCCAAGATGGCGGTCTGTCGGCCATATTGTTTTCCAATTGATCTCAAAATGCAATAAACATAAAGAGGCACCAAGGGGAACCTCCATATGAAATTTGAGAAAGATCCCTTCAGTACTTTCTCAGAAATAGCGATAACAAACTTCAATTGTCAAAATCCAAGACGGCTGACTGTCGGCCATGTTATTTTCAGATTGGTCTCAAAATGCAATATGCATAACTAGGCACCAAGGGAAACTTACATATGAAATTTGAGAAAGATCCCTTAAATACTTTCTCAGAAATAGTGATAACAAACTTCAATTGTCAAAATCCAAGATGGCTGCCTGTCGGCCATGTTGTTTTCAGATTGGTCTCAAATCGCAATATGCATAACTAGGCACCAAGGGAAACTTACATATGAAATTTCAGAAAGATCCATTCAGTACTTTCTCAGAAATAGTGATAACAAACTTCAATTGTCAAAATCCAAGATGGCTGCCTGTCGGCCATGTTGTTTTCAGATTGGTCTCAAATCGCAATATGCATAACCAGGCACCAAGGGAAACCTACATATGAAATTTGAGAAAGATCTCTTCAGTACTTTCTCAGAAATAGCGATAACAAACTTCAATTGTCAAAATCCAAGATGGCTGCATGTCGGCCATGTTGTTTTCCGATTGGTCTCAAATCGCAATATGCATAACTAGGCACCAAGGGGAACCTACATATGAAATTTGAGAAAGATCCCTTCAGTACTTTCTCAGAAATAGCGATAACAAACTTCAATGGTCAAAATCCAAGATGGCTGCCTGTCGGCCATCTTGTTTTCCGATCGGTCCCAACATGCAATCTGCATAACTAGGCACCAAGGGGAACCTACATATAAAATTTGAGAAAGATCCCTTCTGTACTTTCTCAGAAATAGCGATAACAAACTTCAATGGTCAAAATCCAAGATGGCTGCCTGTCGGCCATGTTGTTTTCCGATCGGTCCCAAAATGCAATATGCATAACTAGGCACCAAGAGAAAACTACATATGAAATTTGAGAAAGATCCCTTCTGTACTTTCTCAGAAATAGCGATAACAAACTTCAATGGTCAAAATCCAAGATGGCTGCCTGTCGGCCATGTTGTTTTCCGATCGGTCCCAAAATGCAATATGCATAACTAGGCACCAAGAGGAACCTACATATGAAATTTGAGAAAGATCCCTTCTGTACTTTCTCAGAAATAGCGATAACAAACTTCAATGGTCAAAATCCAAGATGGCTGCCTGTCGGCCATCTTGTTTTCCGATCGGTCCCAAAATGCAATATGCATAACTAGGCACCAAGGGGAACCTACATATGAAATTTGAGAAAGATCCCTTCAGTACTTTCTCAGAAATAGCGATAACAAACTTCAATGGTCAAAATCCAAGATGGCTGCCTGTCGGCCATGTTGTTTTCCGATTGGTCCCAAAATGCAATATGCATAACTAGGCACCAAGGGGAACCTACATATGAAATTTGAGAAAGATCCCTTCAGTACTTTCTCAGAAATAGCGATAACAAACTTCAATTGTCAAAATCCAAGATGGCTGCCTGTCGGCCATGTTGTTTTCTGATCGGTCCCAAAATGCAATATGCATAACTAGGCACCAAGGGGAACCTACATATGAAGTTTGAGAAAGATCTCTTCAGTACTTTCTGAGGATTAGCGATAACAAGAATTGTTTACGGACGGACGGAGGGACGGACGGACGGAGGGACGGACGGACGGAGGGACGGACGGACGGACGGACGGACGACGGACCACGGACGCAGGGCGATTTGAATAGCCCACCATCTGATGATGGTGGGCTAACAAATATAATGATGTGTAAGTGTGTTATGATAGTGTATGGCGAATGAGTCTCCTCCTGCGGGTGGACAATTTTTTTGGTAAAATGTTGTCTTTTTTTGAATAAAATTTTTTGAACCTAAAAAAAAGAAAAAAAAAAAAAAAAAAAAAAAAGAATGCTATACAGTACTGGTAACCTAAAACACGACTTCTTTAGGTTCATGAAACAATATGCATTGTACCTTAAATCTTTAAATATATGTTCATTCCTTCTAAGAGATTAACATTACGAAGCAACAGAGCAATGCATGCTTGTTTCATTAATGGATTACATTGCAGCACTGAATTGAATATTCATAATTTTGAAAAGAATATTTTCATAACCTTAACAAGAATATTCATAATTTGGGTAAGAATATTCATAATATTAAAAAGAATTTTCATAATTTTGAAAAGAATATTCATAACTTTAAAAGAATATTCATAATTTGAGTAAGAATATTCATAATATTAAAAAGAATTTTCATAAGTTTGAAAAGAATATTGATAATTTTGAAAAGAATACTTTTATTTTTTTAAACAAATCAAAAACAAAGAGTCCATTTAGTGCAGTCTTTAAAACTTTTGAAAAGATTTACTGCTGCATGTTTGAAATTCAGCTTCAAGTTAGCAACAGAACTAGACAGAAAAGAAAGAAAGAAGAAAAAGAAAAAAAAAAGTAAAAAAAAATCAAAAAAAAACAACAGAACTAGCCAGTTCACTCAATGTCAGTATGTGACCCAGTGGGGTGCCATGCTACCAAGTCTGGCATTTCAGTATGATTACACTTTTCAAATGTTCGACAGAGGTCCATGCATTTCTGGACACCATCCCGAGGTGACACTATTGTGTTAACTGCTAGATATAAAAAAAAAAAAAACCAAATGGCTAGTCTATCTGATGGCCAAAATCCACACATTTTTATTAGTAACTAAATTTGATCAATTTGCATAAATATACACAGATGGTATATAGCAGTTATAAATACCAGGTTTAGTCTCTAACATACCTCCTTAAACCAAACTTGTCAATCAAATAATATTTAAGGAATTAATAATGCTGTGGAAATATTCATAATAATTATTCCTAATCAATACCTGTAATAGCATATGAGTTATCATTAGGCCCAAAAATTAAATCTAGAGACAATTAATTACAAAACAGATAACAATGATATCACATGACCCATGGTTCATATAGATTCTCATCACAAAATTTAAGCATCTTTAATGTTTTCCAGGTGTATTTTTTTATCAAAATAACAAAAATACATTACTTATATTCTAATTCTGTCATTGTAAGTAAAATGCTTGTCATAATACCATGTAGATAATGCACAAACTATATGAAAAAAAAGAATAACTCCTTGTTTTTTTCTTAATTCTGCATCAACAGAAAAAACATCAAGCACTCTCAGTAAAACTAAAGAGATAAAATAAGAAAATTGAAGTAGTTTTCAAGGACATTAAAACAGACAGACAGACACAGATGGACAAATAGATGGACAGACACATAGATGGACACACCGATGGGAAGACACATAGATGGACACACCGATGGACAGACACATAGATGGACACACAGATGGACAGACACATAGATGACACACCGATGGGAAGACACATAGATGGACACACCGATGGGAAAACACATAGATGGACACACCGATGGGAAGACACATAGATGGACACACCGATGGGAAGACACATAGATGGACACACCGATGGACAGACACATAGATGGACACACAGATGGACAGACACACAGATGGACACACAGATGGACACACAGATGGACACACATAGATGGACACTCAGATCGACAGACACATACACGGACGCACATATGGACAGACACATAGATGGACACACAGATGGACAGACACATAGATGGACACACCGATGGGAAGACACATAGATGGACACAGGGATGGACAGACACATAGATGGACACACAGATGGACAGACACATAGATGGACACACGGATGGACAGACACATAGATGGACACACAGATGGACAGACACAGATGGACACACGGATGAACAGACACATAGATGAACACACAGATGGACAGACACATAGATGGACACACTGATGGGAAGTCACATAGATGGACACATGGATAGACAGACACATAGATGGACACACGGATGGACAGACACATAGATGGACACACAGATGGACAGACACATAGATGGACACTCAGATCGACAGACACATACACGGACGCACATATGGACAGACACATAGATGGACACACAGATAGACAGACACATAGAGGGACACACAGATGGACAGACACACAGATGGACACACAGATGGACACACAGATGGACACACATAGATGGACACTCAGATCGACAGACACATACACGGACGCACATATGGACAGACACATAGATGGACACACAGATGGACAGACACATAGATGGACACACCGATGGGAAGACACATAGATGGACACAGGGATGGACAGACACAGATGGACACACGGATGAACAGACACATAGATGAACACACAGATGGACAGACACATAGATGGACACACTGATGGGAAGTCACATAGATGGACACATGGATAGACAGACACATAGATGGACACACGGATGGACAGACACATAGATGGACACACAGATGGACAGACACATAGATGGACACTCAGATCGACAGACACATACACGGACGCACATATGGACAGACACATAGATGGACACACAGATAGACAGACACATAGAGGGACACACAGATGGACAGACACATAGATGGACGCATAAATGGACAAATTTTCAGATGTACCTTTCATTCATTTCAAGTCTACAATTTACAGAATTTAAAACTAAACTCCTGAAACTGAGCCTATGAAAAATGTCACCAAATACAATAAAACAATGATCATTTATAATAAAATCCAAAAATTGCACACTAAAACTGGGTTTAGATTATTCTGACAATTGAATTGGTAAAAGTGAATCAATTTGCTCAAAATATCGTGCATTCAAGCCTCCAATTTTCATAGAATTTCGTGATAAATTATGTATAACAGCATGGTAGCTGTAATTTACTATTGTAATGCTACACTAATGGTGAGTTATAGCACACAAAAAATTACCAGCTGTAAAGAGAAGGTATCCTCCCCTTTTTATTAATATCTCTGGCAACATGGAACATCCCCGATCTCCATCTCATAAAATGTCAATTTATAGACAATATTGACAAAATTCAAATCCGAATGTTATGGAATATTATTAGTTCAGTTCACAGTGTGGAATGCTGACGGATATTTAAACATATAACTTTGTAGAAAAAAAATTTAAGGATACATGCTACATTTTTGAGGTATATGTATGCACCTTCAATTTAAAAGAGTTATACACACCTGCAGTGAATATGTAAAACATCATTTGTGAAAGATAACATATATTTTGATTGATTTATCAATTAATATTTGAAAAGTAACAGTAATGACATATAAAGTACGCACAAATTGATGACCAGTATGTGAAAGGTATGACACATTTGAAATTTACACGAGAATTTTACACTTTTGAAAGGTACATGTACAAAAGAATTGATGACCTGTCAGAAAAGTACACAGGAATTGATGACCAATCTGAAAGGTACACATTAATTGATGACCTACCTGAAAGGTACACATTAATTGATGACCAATCTGAAAGGTACACAGGAATTGATGACCTATCTGAAAGGTACACCAGAATTGATGACCTATCAGAAAAGTACACAGGAATTGATGACCTATCTGAAAGGTACACATTGATGACCTATCTGAAAGGTACACAGGAACTGATGACCTATCTGAAAGGTACACCAGAATTGATGACCTATCTGAAAGGTACACATTAATTGATGACCTATCTGAAAGGTACACATTAATTGATGACCTATCTGAAAGGTACACATTAATTGATGACCTATCTGAAAGGTACACCAGAATTGATGACCTATCAGAAAAGTACACAGGAATTGATGACCTATCTGAAAGGTACACATTGATGACCTATCTGAAAGGTACACAGGAACTGATGACCTATCTGAAAGGTACACCAGAATTGATTACCTATCTGGAAGGTACACATTAATTGATGACCTATCTGAAAGGTACACATTAATTGATGACCTATCTGAAAGGTACACATTAATTGATGACCTATCTGAAAGGTACACATTAATTGATGACCTATCTGAAAGGTACACAGGAACTGATGACCTATCTGAAAGGTACACCAGAATTGATGACCTATCTGAAAGGTACACATTAACTGATGACCTATCTGAAAGGTACATCGGAATTGATGACCTATCTGAAAGGTATTGATTGCTCATATGCAAGTCATATGAATTTATGACACAAAGAAAATAACTTAAAAATTGAATATATCCTCTGACACTGGAGAGAGCTTTATCACAAAACATAAGGAACAAAGGGTAAGGTAATATCCATGTTCAACACAAATCACAAAAAATCCATTATAGTCCTGAGGTCTTTTAAATAGAACGGGACATGTTGACACACTAAATCTGTTTTTAGAGTCAACTTGGAAATTAAATAGACATAAATGACTCGGTTGTTGGATTTCTTCTTGAATCTAAAGAACTTAAAATCCTTAGTCTTTTGCAATTGAAATTTTATTTAATTTAAGTTCTTTTTTATAACTCCCAAGGATCTGAATTAGTGACTAACGGTGGTTTCTTCGGGACAATAACACTGATACAAACAGCGGAGTTATCTAGAGGCACAGTGCACTGAAACAATACTTAAGAGTTGTTGTTTTATTCAGAACAAGCCCAGGGGAATGTTTAGAGATGAAACAGTTTCAAAGATGGTTGATGTCAATGATTGCCATGGATACACAAGAGAATTAAGTGTTTGTGAATCTGAGAAACATAAAACTATTTCTTTGTATTCTAGGGATTTTACGTCCTCAACCACTAAGGTTGTATGGTTGTAACAGGAAGGAGTCACTCCCCACAACAGTTAAGGTCGTATGGTTGTAACAGGAAGGAGTCACTCCCCACAACAGTTAAGGTCGTATGGTTGTAACAGGAAGGAGTCACTCCCCACAACAGTTAAGGTCGTATGGTTGTAACAGGAAGGAGTCACTCCTCACAACAGTTAAGGTCGTATGGTTGTAACAGGAAGGAGTCACTCCTCACAACAGTTAAGGTCGTATGGTTGTAACAGGAAGGAGTCACTCCCCACAACAGTTAAGGTCGTATGGTTGTAACAGGAAGGAGTCACTCACAACAGTTAAGGTCGTACGGTTGTAACAGGAAGGAGTCACTCCCCACAACAGTTAAGGTCGTATGGTTGTAACAGGAAGGAGTCACTCCCCACAACAGTTAAGGTTGTATGGTTGTAACAGGAAGGAGTCACTCCTCACAACAGTTAAGGTCGTATGGTTGTAACAGGAAGGAGTCACTCCTCACAACAGTTAAGGTCGTATGGTTGTAACAGGAAGGAGTCACTCCTCACAACAGTTAAGGTCGTATGGTTGTAACAGGAAGGAGTCACTCCCCACAACAGTTAAGGTCGTATGGTTGTAACAGGAAGGAGTCACTCCCCACAACAGTTAAGGTTGTATGGTTGTAACAGGAAGGAGTCACTCCTCACAACAGTTAAGGTCGTATGGTTGTAACAGGAAGGAGTCACTCCCCACAACAGTTAAGGTCGTATGGTTGTAACAGGAAGGAGTCACTCCCCACAACAGTTAAGGTCGTACAGTTGTAACAGGAAGGAGTCACTCCCCACAATAGTTAAGGTCGTACGGTTGTAACAGGGAGGAGTCACTCCCCACAACAGTTAAGGTCGTATGGTTGTAACAGGAAGGAGTCACTCCTCACAACAGTTAAGGTCGTATGGTTGTAACAGGAAGGAGTCACTCCCCACAACAGTTAAGGTCGTACGGTTGTAACAGGAAGGAGTCACTCCTCACAACAGTTAAAGGTTATTCAACTCCCAACAGGCAAAACTATCAAAGCGTACGACTGTCAGCATTTCATGCTTGTCACAGCACTAAAGTAATTGGAGATATTGATAAAAAATATCTGCTTGCGCTCAAACTAGTGATCACCAGTTTTTCAGCCGAAGCCCCACAGCAGTGTGAAGGAAAATCTCTATCTGAGAGGTAAAGAGTTCACTCTTATACCATAACTATTCACTGCACACTTGTAACAATTAAAGTTTAATAAAAACAAATCTAATCCAGAATAAGTTATATAAATCTATACAGATAAGTGACAAATTAGATATAGAAATGCCCCTCATCCTTCTTTAAAACCCCTTGACCCCTGACCTCTGACCCGCGACCTCTGACCCGCGACCTCTGACCCCAACCCCACCTCCTAACCCAATCTCTATCCTTCCTGCATTTGTGGTGTAGCGGGGGTCTGAAACTGGTAAATTACGGTATAAAAATTGTATTTACAAACAATAATTTGTCTTCCATTTTAATTCTTTAGTTGAACATTATTTTGGTTCCGACTCCTTCATTCAAAAATTTCAATATCAATTAATCAAAGAAATATTTGTGGTAAACAGTCTCCCTAATTTGATAAGAATGCCTAATAAGGGAGTTGTTGGCGCTACATCTGCTTCATACAACAGATCTTTATTAAGAGAAAGGCTGAGCCAGAATTGTCGGGGACAAAATCCAGAAAGTGCAGAAATAATGAGAAGGGTGGAGAACGAAAGGGGGGGTAATCAGCTTGGAAGATGTTTAAAGCGAATTGAGTCGAGAATTTCATAAATATGAATTTGATTTATTTCACAGTAACTACCAAACAAATGATATCAACTTATATTAATCACACTTGTTGGCCCTAAAAAAAGCGCGGGAGTGAGTCTACCTTTGGGAGGAAACCGGAGTACCTGGAGAAAACCTATGTGGTTGCAAAGCAGATGACCATGCATGCTTGTTCACATCCAATCTGGGATTCAAACTCTGTTTTGTGTAAGTGATGTTACAAGACATTGTACAAAATCTGACCATTAAGGCTAACAAGTTCACAAATCTATACAGGAAGATTACTGAGAGGAATGAAATGTAATTATGTTGATTTTATTTTCGCCCCACTTCAGCTGCCAGTAAGGAATCGAAGACCTTAAACGATGTCAATTATTGACAAGTGAAAGGAGGAAGTTATCCATGCCATCACTCTATCATCACATCTATACCAGAACAATCCCTGTGCGGACTCTCATCACAAAAGCATTGTTAGCTTAACCTTAAACTTCTGATCTCTTTCTCTTTGTATCTTTTCACAGGTCTCCATGAATTTTATTTTTCTTCCTATTTTTCATCTCTGAATGATTCTGAGTTAGAGTTACAGGTTTTTGGTTTTTGTGTCAGTATTTTTTGTTGTTTTCATAATTCCAAAATTTTTCTGAAAATTCCTGAATGTCTTTCATAATTTCTGGTCTTCTGAATTTGATTATTTTTACCCAAAAAATTTATAAAAAAAAATTATAAATTGACAAGATAAAACAAATCACAACAAAACACGCACTTATTACTAATGTTAGCTGATAATAATTAGGTCAAAAACTCTTTACAAAGGACTGTTAGCTTAACGAACAAAATTTGAAAAATTAAATTTTTTTTAAATTTCAGTTTAAGAAATCATGTGTAATTTTCAAATGGTTAGATAACCGCCTTACATTTTTTATTCTGTATGTTTGATGGTTTAATATCTCAATATTTTTTATTTAACAATTTTTTTAAATTTTATTAACCGGTTCCTGTAAGCTAATCAGACATGTTGAACAAACGGTCGGTAGAATCAGCAGTCGGCACGGTGAAACATCAATAATGTATCGGTACAAAACATCAATAATCAGTAGAAAACCTGAGTTATCCGATCTTAGTGCAGATCTCCGACTAATCTACAGACCATGATAACCCGGAGTAATACTCACAACCTATCAACCCTTTGTAACCGTCAGAGACACATCATGCTCAATTTTCCCGTTTTATCATGCTTCCGCGTTGATAACAAGTTCTGTTTATGAAGGAAATACATTTCGTGTCAAAAGAAAAGACAAAAACATTTGCAATAAATATGTTCATGTTCACTGCGCTAACGAGCTGGCTTCACTCACTCGCCCGGATGCTTGTCTGTAAAGTTTGCTAGGCTGTAACTTTTTCACTGCAGGCTGTCAAGCCTCCTTATGACCCGGACTTCACTAACATCACATTGCACCTACATTGTGATCACGTTAACAAACGCAAAGAGGATGGAGACTATTTGACGGCAATAACAATTTGTGATACATAATGGTTTCCTGTATAGCTTTCGAATTACCAGTAGCGACAGTTGGCTATGAAAGGTCCATCGTCTTAAATACGGGTGTCATTCTGCAGTTTTTCTTCCCTGTCTACTAAAACCCTGCTATGATAGTCAGGCATTTTACATTGTAATTTCCTGAAGGGATACAGTCCCGCAAAGCCCCTAATGGGATTTCTGAGACGCGTCTTTTCTCAGGTCCTGTCAATAATGTAGCGAATACTCTTACCATCCACACAAAACACACAATTTATTCCAGAAATATCTGATTTTGTATATATTCTGGATTCACAGACTTCGCACGGTTAAAGAGAATTAGTTATCACAAGCCTTGAACATGATTTCTGCCTGGTACTAGACCCAGCACCATCTCTTACAGTCTATCTCAGAAGGGGTGACTTATCTAATGACCTTGCATGTACTCCATGACCTGATCAGACAGTGAAAATAAAGCTTAACTCAATAAGCATGCTTATCGCATTTATGACCTGATAAACTTCAAGTCAATGAATTTTAAAATTCAATAACCAGAAATAACTTTATGAAGACATCAAATATTGTTTGTGCAATGTTAACGTTGGTTGAGGCCGGAGATAAAAAGTAACAGGGTCATTCTTTTAGCGATACAGAAACAGGGCACGGTATCTAACACAATACAACCATGGGGTAACATCACAACTAGACAGGGTAACATCACAACTGGACAGGGTAACATCACAACTAGACAGGGTAACATTACACCTGGACAGGGTAACATCACAACTGGACAGGGTAACATCACAACTAGACAGGGTAACATCACAACTGGACAGGGTAACATCACAACTAGACAGGGTAACATCACAACTGGACAGGGTAACATCACAACTGGACAGGGTAACATCACAACTAGACAGGGTAACATCACAACTGGACAGGGTAACAACAGGGTAACATCACAACTAGACAGGGTAACATCACAACTAGACAGGGTAAACATCACAACTAGACAGGGTAACATTACACCTAGACTGGGTAACAACAGGGTAACATCACAACTAGACAGGGTAACAACAGGGTAACATCACAACTAGACAGGGTAACAACAGGGTAACATCACAACTAGACAGGGTAACATTAAAACTAGACAGGGTAACATCACAACTAGACAAGGTAACATTAAAACTAGACAGGGTAACATCACAACTAGACAAGGTAACATTAAAACTAGACAGGGTAACATCACAACTAGACAGGGTAACATTACAACAAGACAGGGTAACATTACAACTAGACAGGGTAACAACACAACTAGACAGGGTAACATTATACCTAGACAGGGTAACATTACAATTAGACAGGGTAACATTACACCTAGACTGGGTAACATTACAGATTAGCATTACAGCCAGGACAGTTTTATCTGATACAGTAACAAGCCATAGCTAGTATAGTCGACACCAGCAGTGATATGAGAATGTTCCACAATGGCTGAGAGATGACATGCATACACGTGTTATTACCATAAAGTCAACGAGATTGTGCTGTTTAATGAAGTTTCCATGTTTAGCCTTTTAGGGCTTGGAAACAGGAAATGCACTTTCATGTTCTCCATTTCTAAAGAGCGCTCAGCCTATCGTGTGAAATAAGACAGTATGTATCAAGATTTGCTTCGTCCAATTAAATGAACGATGTTAGGATTAATCAGACTCAATAAATATTCTTCGATAGTGATCGCAACCCCTGGTGGTACAGCAGTGATAGTACCGAGTTCTACGGTGGTTACCAAAGATGAGGATGTAGGCTGGCTGACACATTGTCTATCAAAATGGGCAAATAGTCCGATAGTCATTTATCACAGTCAGATACCCCGAAATGGCCGGGACTCGGCTTAAATACAGGACAAAATGTTGTTAGAGGATAAAAGGAGTATTAAAAGATATGAAATACTGATGCATGATAAGAGATAAAAAAAATACAACGAAACTTTTGTGGTGCATAATCAAAGATTTAAATGATATAGGAAAGATATATAACATTAAGTTTTAGAAAAAGACTCTTAGCGAAATGCTGGTAATGTCTCTCAATACAGGTAGACTCAAAATACAGGTGGTCTCTCAATACAGGTACACTCAAAATACAGGTGGTCTCTCTATACAGGTACACTCAAAATACAGATGGTCTCTCAATACAGGTACACTCAAAATACAGGTGGTCTCTCAATACAGGTACACTCAAAATACAGGTGGTCTCTCAATACAGGTGGTCTCTCAATACAGGTACACTCAAAATACAGGTGGTCTCTCAATACAGGTGGTCTCTCAATACAGGTACACTCAAAATACAGGTGGTCTCTCAATACAGGTACACTCAAAATACAGGTGGTCTCTCAATACAGGTACACTCAAAATACAGGTGGTCTCTCTATACAGGTACACTCAAAATACAGGTGGTCTCTCAATACAGGTACACTCAAAATACAGGTGGTCTCTCAATACAGGTACACTCAAAATACAGGTGGTCTCTCTATACAGGTACACTCAAAATATAGGTGGTCTCTCAATACATGTGGTCTCTCAATACAGGTGGTCTCTCAATACAGGTACACTCAAAATACAGGTGGTCTCTCTATACAGGTACACTCAAAATACAAGTGGTCTCTCAATACAGGTACACTCAAAATACAGGTGGTCTCTCAATACAGGTGGTCTCTCAATACAGGTACACTCAAAATACAGGTGGTCTCTCAATACAGGTACACTCAAAATACAGGTGGTCTCTCAATACAGGTACACTCAAAATACAGGTGGTCTCTCAATACAGGTACACTCAAAATATAGGTGGTCTCTCAATACATGTGGTCTCTCAATACAGGTGGTCTCTCAATACAGGTACACTCAAAATACAGGTGGTCTCTCTATACAGGTACACTCAAAATACAGGTGGTCTCTCAATACAGGTACACTCAAAATACAGGTGGTCTCTCAATACAGGTGGTCTCTCAATACAGGTACACTCAAAATACAGGTGGTCTCTCAATACAGGTACACTCAAAATATAGGTGGTCTCTCAATACATGTGGTCTCTCAATACAGGTACACTCAAAATACAGGTGGTCTCTCTATACAGGTACACTCAAAATACAGGTGGTCTCTCAATACAGGTGGTCTCTCAATACAGGTACACTCAAAATACAGGTGGTCTCTCTATACAGGTACACTCAAAATACAGGTGGTCTCTCAATACAGGTACACTCAAAATACAGGTGGTCTCTCAATACAGGTACACTCAAAATATAGGTGGTCTCTCAATACATGTGGTCTCTCAATACAGGTACACTCAAAATACAGGTGGTCTCTCTATACAGGTGGTCTCTCAATACAGGTACACTCAAAATATAGGTGGTCTCTCAATACATGTGGTCTCTCAATACAGGTACACTCAAAATACAGGTGGTCTCTCTATACAGGTACACTCAAAATACAGGTGGTCTCTCAATACAGGTACACTCAAAATACAGGTGGTCTCTCAATACAGGTACACTCAAAATACAGGTGGTCTCTCAATACAGGTGGTCTCTCAATACAGGTGGTCTCTCAATACAGGTACACTCAAAATACAGGTGGTCTCTCTATACAGGTACACTCAAAATACAGGTGGTCTCTCAATACAGGTACACTCAAAATACAGGTGGTCTCTCAATACAGGTACACTCAAAATACAGGTGGTCTCTCAATACAGGTACACTCAAAATACAGGTGGTCTCTCAATACAGGTACACTCAAAATACAGGTGGTCTCTCAATACAAGTAGTATATCAATACAAGCAGTCTTTCCAGCAGATTTGACTGTAATATTACTTAGATAATCTTAAATACACAGTGATTTAAAACTCTAATAGCCGACATAAAACAGCCGAGGTCTGTACACAGTATCCCCCATGAAAAGACGCCATGTTACTAAATTCTCTACGATCACACAGGATAGTACTGCAAATGTGGGTTTTTGTCATGTCTGGGACATAGCAAAGGTAAGACTTGTATTTACCTCGCCAAACATTTACGACTTACGTTAACTATGTATCGCCAACAATAGGATTGCTGTTCACGACACGTAGACAGGTAGAATACCTTGGTAATGGCCGCAGACTTACCCATAACTATGACGATGAGATATCCACAGGAATAGTTATTTGAGATTTATGTGGTTATTTGTATGTGTTAATCTTAGTAATGGCCGAGGCTAGCCATTGGAATCCCCTCCAATCACTCATTAAGCCAAATTATTGCAAGTTAGCTTCAAGGTTTCATCAAGGTCATGTCAGGCCAGTGTCTGTTCACATCAAACATAGTCGTAAACACTCACCATTCCAAATATAGGACTAGTTTTACGAAGATGCAAACTCTGCTATATAGATGGCGCCACAACTGTGTCCTATACAGGTAGGATGTTTTGATAGATGGTGCCACAAACTGTGTCCTATGTGTACAGGTAGGATATTCTGATAGATGGCGCCACAAACTGTGTCCTACACAGGTAGGATGCTTGGATAGATGGCGCCACAAACTCTGTCCTTTTCAGGTAGGATGTTTTGATAGATGGCGCCACAAACTGTGTCCTATACAAGGTAGGATGTTTTGATAGATGGCGCCACAAACTCTGTCCTATACAAGTAGGATGCTTTGATAGATGGCGCCACAAACTCTGTCCTATTCAGGTTGGATGCTTTGATAGATGGCGCCACAAACTCTGTCCTATTCAGGTAGGATGTTTTGATAGATGGCGCCACAAACTGTGTCCTATACAAGTAGGATGTTTTGATAGATGGCGCTACAAACTCTGTCCTATTCAGGTAGGATGTTTTGATAGATGGCGCCACAAACTGTGTCCTATACAAGGTAGGATGTTTTGATAGATGGCGCCACAAACTCTGTCCTATACAAGTAGGATGTTTTGATAGATGGCGCCACAAACTCTATCCCATACAAGGTAGGATGTTTTGATAGATGGCGCCACAAACTGTGTCCTATACAAGGTAGGATGTTTTGTTAGATGGCGCCACAAACTCTGTCCTATACAAGGTAGGATGTTTTGATAGATGGCGCCACAAACTCTATCCCATACAAGGTAGGATGTTTGGATAGATGGCGCCACAAACTCTGTCCTATACAAGTAGGATGTTTTGATAGATGGCGCCACAAACTCTATCCCATACAAGGTAGGATGTTTGGATAGATGGCGCCACAAACTCTGTCCTATACAAGTAGGATGTTTTGATAGATGGCGCCACAAACTCTATCCCATACAAGGTAGGATGTTTTGATAGATGGCGCCACAAACTCTGTCCTATACAAGTAGGATGTTTTGATAGATGGCGCCACAAACTCTATTCCATACAAGGTAGGATGTTTTGATAGATGGCGCCACAAACTCTGTCCTATACAAGGTAGGATGTTTCGATAGATGGTGCCACAAACTCTGTCCTATTCAGGTAGGATGTTTTGATAGATGGCGCCACAAACTGTCCTATACAAGTAGGATGTTTTGATAGATGGCGCCACAAACTCTATCCCATACAAGGTAGGATGTTTGGATAGATGGCGCCACAAACTGTGTCCTATACAGGTAGGATATTCTGATTGATAGCATAGAAATACGTTTATTGAGAGTAAGATGCTACAACCTTTTACATTTTAATTCATAACACTAAAAGAACTATTATGGTTTATATATGTTTAAAATGAAAGGGTCAAGGAACGAGCCGTTGTGGCTTGTACATAGTGTTAAATAAGGCTGATGGAGCATGCTTCTTTGGTAGACAGGACGTGTGGGCGTGACTTATCACGCCAGAGACCCCAGTTTGGCTCCTGTTAGGGCACTCAGCGTGAATGTGTTTTCCCTGTCCTTTCACATATGTTCCACACAATTACCTCTCCTGTGGCTTATACATTTGAGAACTGAATTAGGATATGTTATTTTAATTGGGACAACATTTTGATCAAAATGTCACGTAAAAGTGACAGACAGACTGAATGTATCAGAAGAATCTAGCTTGGAGTATGATTACATGGAATGTCCCTGTGTCCTAGCTCCACGAGTACATTTTGTCACCAGACTTATCACAGGTGATTTTAAAGGCTATGTATCTGAAAATTAATGGTCTCTGGACCAAAGCAGCAATCTGAATCTTGCCAATCTGTCACCAGATGGCAGTATAGACATGATGTATCTCGACAGACTCACAAAATAAAATTTATCAAATAAGACGTCATGTACTTGAGTTCGGATATTGCTCCCTCTGATTCAGGGAGGGTGTCTACCTGTTGTAATTGCGTATGACAAGGACTGATCAGTGTTTAGAGGTCACATGACCATTTTTTTTCCATTATTCATCGTATTGTTCCCCAGAGTCCAGCCTATCTGTCCGTAATGAAATCAGTGTGGGATACAAGTTACACGGTGGAATTAGAGTGATCTCCACCTGATACGTCCAAGATTGTCCTGCGATCTTCGCCGATCAATACCAGTTACATCGAAATCTAAAACACCCCTACACAAAACGCTCCGATCTATCACTCTCCGTAGACACATACATACCGCGAACACTTGACTATGGAATCTATATCCACTCCGTACATTGACAATGGAAGACTACACAGTGACAAATGATCTCTGCCAAAAAACCCAGTGTAAATATGATTAAAAACAGTTAGACAATGCGAGACGTCTTTCTGTTGTGCGACGGGTCAAGAGCTCCGATTGATCTATACTACAGATCGTGGCTGTATATTTTGTCTCTATAACAGATGAGATCATCCCGAGATTTGTTTACACAGAGCCAATGATAGAGGTTGAAATACAAGTCATAAACTATTTCAGGTTGTAGTGTAGATTGCCATCTAGGGGGGGTTCCAATTTAGATAAGCCAAGAAAAAATTGTGGATCAAAGCAAAAACTGCTTGGCTTAATTATACAATGCTTGACCGATTTCCAGGAATACACACAAAGCTTAATATAGAAAAAACAGGTTTATAATAGGCTCTTGAGAGCCTTAGAAATTAGTTTTCTTTGGCAAAACATTTGGGAGCAAACCACAAGAGTACCAATACAATTATAGTCTTTTAACGCATAAAACACTGCAATTCGACCCTCCGGGGTGTTGTTTAAGGCTAGGACTCAAACAAAGGTCATTCAAAACTTGAATAGGGCTCCTAATATACTGGGTTAATATGGAATGAAGTCTCCTCTGTTAACCCTGACAAGGATTCAAACCAAGAACGCCCAAATCTCAAACACAAATCTTATACACTGGGTTATCAAACAAAGTGTCCTCTGTTGCAGGTGACAAGGATTTGAACCAAGAACACCCAAATCTTGGACAGATCTGCTATACACTGTGATGAAGTCGACTCCTCTGTTCATGATACAGGCTGACATTTAAGACTGCATGGAGTCAAGAACGCCCAAATCTCAAACAAAAGTCCTATACACTGGCTATGGGACAAACCAGCCTCTATTTTAGGTGACCCGGATTTAAACCAAGGACATCTGAACCTTGAACACAACTCCAATATACTAAACTAGGGGACAAAGTAACCTTCATTACACTCAGTGCTGACAAGGATTTAAACCAAGGACATCTGAACCTTGAACACAACTCCAATATACTAAGCTAGGGGACAAAGTAACCTCCATTACACTCAGTGCTGACAAGGATTTAAACCAAGGACATCCGAACCTTGAACACAACTCCAATATACGAGGCTATGAGACAAAGCAACCTCCAGATCAGATGACAAGGATTTAAACCAAGGACATCCGAACCTTGAACACAACTCCAATATACGAGGCTATGGGACAAAGCCTCCTTCACTTGGCTGATTGAGACTAGTACGATCTATACATCTTGAAGACACACAGACAGACAGTTATCGGTACCGCCTCAGTAGACGCGTGACAGATAGATATTGTTTTATACATAACTCAAGTCATCAGCCAAGCACGCATCCATTAGGCCTATACCACCAACAGTTACTGAAGCTGAGCTCCTCCTCGAGCATTTACATGTACGTGTATGACAAACCATCACAACATTATAACCATTACCGAATAATAAGTCTAATATTTGGATATCATCAACGACCAATATAATCGCGCTTTCAGCTTCAGCAACAAAGTATACTTATGAATGAAAATGTCAGACGAGGATATGATACCAGTGATAGTTGCCTGGGCTCTCCATGCGGAATATTCTTACTGTAATCCAGCTTACAATGTATTATTGTTTCCTATGAAATTTACCAAAGAAAACCTGTTTATTCTGACACCAAGGCTAGTCTGACCAATATATTTAACCCAGAATAGCATGTCTAATACTTCAGATGCTATTTTTCAGTTAATTTTTGTTTTTTTGTTTATAAAGCTGTAAATCTCAAATTTATTAAATAAATATCTAATGATGACCATTTGAAATCAATGGTTTTCAGTTTTTAATTTAATAATAGCAAAGTGATCAGGGGCTTACTTAGGCATGGACATAAGCATATATAGAAGCATGCCCAGAAGCATGGACGAAAGCATGGACAGAAGCATGGACAATAGCATGGACAAAAGCATGGACAGAAGCATGGACAGAAGCATGGACAGAAGCATGGACAGAGGCATGGACAGAAGCATGGACAGAAGCATGGACAGAAGCATGGACAATAGCATGGACAGAAGCATGGACAGAAGCATGGACAGAGGCATGGACAGAAGCATGGACAGAAGCATGGACAGAGGCATGGACAGAAGCATGAACAGAAGCATGGACAGAAGCATGGACAGAGGCATGGACAGAAGCATGGACAGAGGCATGGACAGAAGCATGGACAGAGGCATGGACAGAAGCATGGACAGAAGCATGGACAGATACATGGACAAAAGCATGGACAGAAGCATAGACAGAAGCATGGACAGAAGCATGGACAGAAGCATGGACAGATACATGCATGAATGGACAGAGGCAGAGATGCACACAAACTCTGAGTGATTACAATCAATATATACATACTGACCCCCCCCCCCCTCCCTTCCCCTTTACCCAGAGTAGGGGCATAATTAATTAATAACATTAATCCACAAGGTCCCCACATTAGTCACATTTTATTATAATATCCCCTGATGGTGTGGGGAAAGCCGGATATATTCTTCCCCGTCTTCCCCGAGTTCAATGATCATACTTTCAATGAAATACATTAACAACAAACAACGATTCAGTTATTTTCATTATCATTACATTCCTAGAACATTTTTTGTAATCTGAACTTTTAACGAACTTGCTAAAAGATATCCGTACCCTTAAGTATACTTTTCATGCCCCGAAAATATACACAGAGGAAAACAAACTTATAAATGTCACTAGGACGCGGCCTGACCAGACTATCGGATATTTTGTAGCTGGCAATGTCTGAGTTTGACAAAGGCTCTGACGGTGTAGCTGATGAAAACGAATCGTCCCCAAGGAGGAAAGGTGACAAGTTCTGCCCAAGACATGGCGGAATCAATTTCCCTGGAAACTTGGCTGTCATATGAGGTTTTCATTTCAGCAGAATTTGACCTTGAGATGTATGTCATAACAATTACTTTTATCATTGACATCAATTAGATTAATCCTCTTTTCTCCCGTCGTTTCTGATCCAACGGGAGCTATTTGTAGATTTTCTTAAATAGAAATAATCAAATCTGTTTACATGGTTATTCAAATCTCCATTTTTTTCGATAATGAAATTACGCAACATACATGTTCTTGAAAGTACAGATTTAAATGTCGGTAGAATGTTTGTGTGTCAATCGAGTCTTTTGAATTAATAATTAATAAACTAGAAAATCTCCCTGGTGCCACTTGACACCCCAAAACACCGTTTGGTGAGGATCGCATCAGCGGTTCCTGAGATTAGCTTGGTACATTTCATCGGGATCGGACAGGACAGGATTAGACGCTAAGCGAAGGAACGGAATGCAAGGGGACGGGACGGGACAGACATGCGTAACACTATATGCCCATGCCCCCACCCCCCACCCCAGGGCATAAAAAAATTACATTTTTGGTTATAGGGCTGTGACTTGACACACAAGTTTGGTGCTAGGTTTATTTTGATAGAACTCTATTCAGGCTAGTTTATAATGCACTACCAAAATCAAGATTTTTAATTAATTTTAGGTAATGAGATGAGCTAATTGGTTATTATTTCGTGGAAACTTTTATATCTGATATCAAAATTGATAATTAAATTATTTTCTATTAAACATCGACCATAAATCCTACCTCCATGTCAAGTTAATCCCTGAAGTCTCATATCCCTCTACTTTATAGTACAACCACCAATATCTTGACCTTATATCTTCCATGCAATTTAGCTTAAATTCCCTACCATTGCTCCAGTGCAAGAATTTGGCTTTTCCCATCTAGTTTACGATTAGGGGCCGCGGTGGCCGAGTGGTTAAGGTGTCCTGACACTTTATCACTAGCCCTCCACCTCTGGGTTGTGAGTTCAAAACCCAAGTGGGGCAGTTGCCAGGTACTGAGCGTAGGCCGGTGTTTTTTCTCCAGGTACTCCGGCTTTCCTCCACCTCCAAAACCAGGCACGTCCTTAAATGACCTTGGCTGTTAATAGGACGTTAAACAAAAACAAACAAACAAGTTTACGATTAACATTTTAGCGACTCTCTTTTCCTCAGTTCTATAATCACACACAGGTCAAAATATCCTACTCCAGTTTCAGAGTTAAAGAATTGATGATAAAACAAACCACACACAGACACCAAATTTTCTATTGATATTGAACACTGACATTGACCTTTGACCTTCACATGTGAAATGAAACCCGAATAATTTAGGTACTTTTAGTAAAGATGCATTCATTCAGGAATTTGAATTTGAAGGGCCCAATTTATTGAAACTCAGCCTAATTTAATACATGGAAACTGGTTTTCTATTTATAGTAACAGTGACCTTGACCTTTGACCTTATCACAAAAGTAAAACAAATCAAAGAAAGCATGTTCAGTAAGATGGCTTGTATGAAGTGTGTATGTTCGAAGGGCCTATTATGGAAATTAAGATATTCTTCAAGAAACAATTTTTCCTGGCAACTGACATCCAGATGACACATCTCGATCGGCAACAACAATGTAACGATAACTAAATGTGTCCTTTTAAGGCGACAAAAGCACAGAAATGGGGCCGATCCAAAGCTACAGTAAATCAAACACAGATATGTTGATACTCTGAATGAAGAGTTCAGCTTTACATATTGAGTGTGAGGCGCCATTTCGGAGTGATACGGTCATCCAGTGATTTATAGCTTGTCATTACAACACTCTCATGAGAACACCGACAGAATTGGCAAAATTGATATGCAAATTCCTACAATGAGGTGTCAATAGGATGTTTAGCCTTCGGTCAATAATACCTATAATGTTGGCAAATGCTCCGACAAATTCTGATCGTACTTAAATTCATTTAGATATTTATGTATATTAAAACGTTTACATTATAAAATTATCCACTCTTCTGTAATATCTTACTGACTTGACAAGTACATCTTGTTTCAGATTAATATATCCGTCGTCTTACTTGGTAGATTTTCAGAGAAGCTACCCAGACAGCCGAGGACAGATTTTAGTCAATATAAGGACAGCAATCTCGTGGAGTAATATCTTATAGAACTCCCTAGCTCCCCATTACTTAGCCGGATAATTTCATCAGCCACTTTTCCTTCACCATATTTCCATCTGTCTTGACTCATATACAGTAAGATATCTATATTCCAGATGGTGGCCGAAGAAACCCACCGAAGCCTTACGTAAATACATTGAGGGGAGAAGATAAGGCAGCCCTGCCCTCCCTAGATTTGACTCTGAATTTTGACATTATATCATTACATAATCTTATACGCTTTCATAAATTTCTAAATTAGTCCAACAGAAGAGTAATTTAAATCATGTTGTTTTATATTAGTTTGTTAAATTTTAATGTGAACAAATTTCTTATGATAATTCCAAACATGGGTAATACATGTATGCTAGGGTGGATATGTGCAATATATATATCTACATTTCTATAACAATAGAGTTGTCACTGCACTGTGACCTTTGACCTCAAAACAATCGACATGCATTCCAATTACAGTGGACTCGCGATAATCCGGACGCCGATAGTCCGGAAAACTCGCAGTCCGGACGGAATAGCACGGGAACGGATTTCCGTAACGTTATTTGTACTCACCAGTCCGGAAATTCGGTTTCCGATTCCGGAAGCCCACTTTGGGAACGGAAAGTACTTTTCATTAGTAAATTTCCCCCGATAATCCGGACGATTTTTTCACCACGAGGAGAGAAAAATGTCAGGCAAGTCACCCGTGTCGACAGCTGTACAGACTATCGCTTGACACTGTAGGTAGTCATAGCGACCGCTGCCAGGTCATAGCCCCGGGTGTTTACCTGTGTTACAATGTAGCTCTGTCTTTATAACGGTACATTGCTTTTCTTTACGATCGACCTAAATGCTACAGTATTAAAGGGTTTTATAGTGTAGACTGGTCTTGCTTTTATCAACTTGACGTACAATATATATTATAGTTATTTTACATAGTGCTATTTCGTAGTTAGCAATAATTAATTCACTAACATACAGTATGTGATACGATACTTAATCAATCACAAATGCATGTAATAAATTTATTATCGGTAATTAACATCACTAACAATTGTATTGGGTAAACAAGGATATCGGCTTGTAACATCGTTACGTGTAATGACGACTCATTGAAAGATGCATGTTATTAATTACACACATGGTACATTTACGTATTAAGCAGTGATCACAAGAACCGGGTTAATTACACACTAAGTCGTCAGATACCGCTGATTTACTTCAGTAAGTGTCACATTGTTGAATACGGGTTTAATAATTATCGGACAGCTTGGGTAGTTCTCGCTGGTGTCACGTACTTTTAAATAGGTAGCTTGGAGTTTCTGGTACAGCAAAGTGAGTTACGATTCACCACATTAATTAATGTTAATTATTACGTGGCGTATGTCTGAATTTTATTTACACGATTAAAAACACACAATATTGTGAATAGTTTTTATTATTATTATCCAATCAGAATAAATGGGCGTAACGTGATGCGATAACTTCTTATATAAAGACTGTGAACATACCGAACTACACATTGCAACTTATTCATTGTATCTTCATACTTACGTAAAAATCATATAAAAAAGCATGGACTAATGGTAAGTTGTACATAGTGGGTCTTTCATTTCACGTTTCTGATTTACGTAACAAACGTACATTGTACATAGCAGTTCGTTTATTTCAGGTTTTTAACTTACAGTAAAAAAAAACACACAAAAACACAGACTGTTGGTCAGTTGTAAAAACCGGGTCTTTCATTTCAGGTTCATAATTTACGTAAAAAAACGTACATTGTACATAGTGGGTCTTTCATTTCAGGTATTTAACGTATGTAATTTCTACTCATTTGTGAACCTCTGGGACGTAACCCATGTGTGTTGTTTGTAGGTCACATATGCCCGCTATAAATAAAACAACTTTCACTTCACATGTTCTTTTAAAAGCATTGTTTATTTTTTAGTTTCATATCAAGAACATAAGTATATTTATTTTTTAAGAAGACTGACTATTAAACGTCATTAAAACGTCCCGTATTGTATAGAGTCAAGGGAGATAACTCTTACACAACAATTTTTTTTTGACCTGGTAGACGAAATTCGGTAGTCCGGAAAACTCGTAATCCGGACGGTTTGGGCTGGGAACGAAGGTGTTCGGATTATCGAGGGTCCACTGTACAACAACACTTTGACCTTTGACTTCTACATCACTACATCATACACTGTATGACCTTGGACCTCTAAACCAGGAGATGGTACATGTACATTGTGACCTTTGACCTCTATATCACTACATAATACACAATGACTTTTGACCTCTAAATCACTACATGGTACAATATGACCTTTGACCTCTATATCACTAGACGATATATTGTGACCTTTGACCTCTATATCACTAGATAATATATTGTGACCTTTGACCTCTATATCACTAGATAATATATTGTGACCTTTGACCTCTAAATCACTAGATAATATATTGTGACCTTTAACCTCTACAGCACTATACATGTAAAGTGACAACTGGACTGGTTCCATGTTTAAATTTCACAAACTCAGATCCAGAATTTTTTCAAATAATGAAAAACAAAAACCCCGTCATATTTACTAAAATTTCATCAATGTCTCAATAAAATCGAAGTTATTGGAAAGTTTTCATAAACTGACATGTCCAGACAAACTGTCTTGTCCCGACCATAACACTTTATATTTACAATAATTTGACATGCACAGTTGGCCGTTTTTAACCAAACAATACTCCCTTATAATTTGTATATTGATCTGAACCTGTCTCAGACAGAGTCTAGGTGTGTGACCTCTGGGGAAGGGAACAGGAAGTCAGCTGGAGGTCGTCAGGTACAAGTTTCTCACAAAAGGAAGTCAAGAATATTCCTATCCTTTCTGATGAATAAGAAACAGCGGAATTTTTTACTTTGAATAAAGAGGAATATTCTTTTGTTCTGCTTGACACTGGAGAAAATACTGTTTTAAAAATTCATCGCATGATGGAGATATTATCGTTTTTCAGTATCAGAGAAGTTTACCCCGTGATTGATAGTGGTATATTTTAAAGTAAGTATATAAACACATAAAATTTTAACAAAACGATCCCTGGCATTTCAATTTTCTAGGTTCATTTCTGTCTGCATGCAACATAGATATACATATGATTGTAAAAACACTATAAAGATGACTTTAAACGTTATTTCTCCAATTAATGTTTTTTCGTATTCAATTTTCCTATGTGCTATGAAATCGACATTGAATGAGTTCCATATATGGTATATGTCGGACACAGAGCTATATAATGCCGCCACACATCACAGCCATAACGGGTTGTATACCAGACTTTCAAATCTCCCTCGTACACACAGCAAATCTCTGGTGATTTTAATTCGCTTTTGAAATTTGAAAACAGGTTTATTTAAAATTGGCTGCTGAGTTTCCCCATAAAACATAATACGTACAGCTTAAACTGTCTCATTCTAACAGTCCACCGCTCCGAAAAATGAAGAACCTATTTAAAACTGTTTCTTTCCGTAAAATGATTTCTGGAGATAATGGTTTTAAAATGACGATGCATTCTAAAGATAACTGCCGCAATCTTGCTAGTTTGGTCCCATCAAGTTCGTATTCAATTCGGATCAGGACATAAACATAAAAGAGTTCCTTCCGTGTCGGGCACCAACCCTGTTCGTCACCGTTTCTGATCCTACACATGTCGAGACCACCATAGCTGTACGATGGCATGTGAAGGCCAGATCTTGTCGGACCATCCCCACTAACGAGGCCGAGCAGCCACATTAAGAGGGACAAACATGTCAATCAGAACATTTATGGAGTTAAATATCAGTATAAGACGGGAAAAAATGTTCTATTTTATAGATCTATGCTGCTAGGTTTTGAGTGATTCGGAGACTGAAAATATCTTAAGCTTTTTTCTCTTGCAAGAACATCGTTTATATTTCATGATGGAAATTTCACAAACAAACAAAAAACATTTTGTTAAATAAAAAAAATCAGGTCTAAATTTTCATATGATGAAGGAAACAAAAGTATTTAAATTTCAACACTACAGAGGGAGGGTCATCAAATTTTACTTTTCTCTCTCTTTTACCAACTTAATATTTACTGGTACAGTGAAACCTGACTTTACCGACCACTGGCTTTACCAACCAATGACTTTACTGGTACAGTGAAACCTGACTTTACTGACCACTGACTTTACTGACCAATCACTTTACTGACCACTGACTTTACCAACCAATGACTTTACTGGTAGAGTGAAACCTGACTTTACCAACCACTGACTTAACCAACCACTGACTTTACTGACCACTGACTTTACTGACTTTACTGACCACTGACTTTACTGACCACTGACTTTACCGACCACTGACTTTACCGACCACTGACTTTACGGACCACTGACTTTACTGACCACTGACTTTACGAACTACTGACTTTACTGACCACTGACTTTACCGACCACTGACGTTACTGACCACTGACTTTACCGACCACTGACTTTACCGACCACTGACTTTACCGACCACTGACTTTACCAACCACTGACTTTACTGACCACTGACTTTACTGACCACTGACTTTACCGACCACTGACTTTACCAACCACTGACTTTACTGACTTTACTGACCACTGACTTTACTGACCACTGACTTTACTGACCACTGACTTTACTGACCACTGACTTTACTGACCACTGACTTTACCGACCACTGACTTTACTGACCACTGATTTTACTGACCACTGACTCTACTGACCACTGACTTTACTGACCACTGGCTTTACCGACCACTGACTTTACCGACCACTGACTTTACCGACCACTGACTTTACTGACCACTGACTTTACCGACCACTGACTTTACCGACCACTGACTTTACCGACCACTGGCTTTACCGACCACTGACTTTACCGACCACTGACATTACCGACCACTGGCTTTACCGACCACTGACTTTACCGACCACTGACTTTACCGACCACTGACTTTACCGACCACTGAGTTTAACCAACCACTGACTTTACCGACCACTGGCTTTACCGACCACTGACTTTACCGACCACTGACTTTACCGACCACTGACTTTACTGACTTTACTGACCACTGACTTTACTGACCACTGACTTTACTGACCACTGACTCTACTGACCACTGACTTTACTGACCACTGACTCTACCGACCACTGACTTTACTGACCACTGACTTTACTGACCACTGACTTTACCGACCACTGACTTTACTGACTTTACCGACCACTGACTTTATTGACCACTGACTTTACCGACCACTGACTTTACCGACCACCAACTTTACCGACCACCGACTTTACCGACCACCGACTTTACCGACCACTGACTTTACCGACCACTGACTTTACTGACTTTACTGACCACTCACTTTACGGACCACTCACTTTACGGACCACTAACTTTACTGACCACTGACTTTACTGACCACTGATTTTAATGACCACTGACTCTACTGACCACTGACTTTACTGACCACTGACTTTACTGACCACTGACTTTACTGACCACTGACTTTACCGACCACTGACTTTACTGACCACTGACTTTACCAACCAATGACTTTACTGACCACTGACTTTACTGACCACTGACTTTACCAACCACTGACTTTACCAACCACTAGCGTTTAACAACATATCGTATCATCTGCTGAACCTGCATGTTTACAGAATTGATCATATACAAATTAGTCACCAAACATCATTAAAGGCAAACCGTCCGACTCATCATAACACAGACACTGCAAGGTCAATCTTCCATTCCCATGGTTAGAGCAGGACGAAAACATGACGAACATTGACAGGTTGTGAAGTTGTCGTTCCAAATGCGTGCCTTTCATTGATTGCGAACAACATCACCTATCTACCACACAGGGAAACTCCATATATGGCCATTTCGCCAGGTGAGACACCAAACAGCATATATTTCTTTATCAAATTATCTCTCATTTTCCCGTTCACAGATCACAATCCCACCCAGCTTCAGCAGTCAGGGTTGTAATTCCACACAAACCAGCAATTACCCTAATTGAAATGTTGTCTCGCAGTGGTGGTTTCTGTATCCGTCACGCGAATGGAGAAGCATATCACCAACATCTAAGACCGGGTGAATATCTATTTCTACTTAAATAAATGGCAAAATTAATCAACACTAGTAAAAAATTTTACAAAGAATTTGCAGTGAAATTTTTAAATAACTAAATTTTTTTAGTTCTGTATTTGTTTCAGTTCAGATTCCTATCTCTAGAATTAATTTTTAATTATTAGACAAAATTCAAATGATCATCTATTTTTATTTCAACAAGTACGTAGCAAAAAAATATTATTTAAAATCACCATTGTAGACTCAATTTCAAACTGCATGATGTATAGAAACTGCAAACATTTCCTGAACTTTATAAGTTTCAAATAAAGCAATAAAACAAATATTTTGAAACCTGCATTTCAACAGAGTTTCCAGTCCTGGTAATATGTAGCACTATAGCAAAAATAGTCGCTGAATAAAATTTGATTTGCTTGTCTCAGATTTTATACGAAGATCAATATTTATCAAATTTACTGAGTGTTACCACTCAAGTTGTATTTGGTAGACTAGTACTAAGCCATTATCAGATAGTGTACTTGATGCCTAGATCTGTATCTTTAAAAAATGTGTAGCTCAGCAGCTTTTTGCAAATAAACAGCAAGAAATCCAACCTCACAAACAAATCCATTTCTTGTACAGAAATATAATCATTTTTATTGGAAAAGTCTGCAAAGCAGACAATTTTATTAAAGAAAATATTCTGCATTTTAGATACAAATTGGAGAAAAAATGTTTTGGTATATAAAGAGCAGACAACTCTCTTCAATACAAAAAGAATCTTTGACAAGAAAAATTGTCACCAATTTGTGCTGACAAATGGATTGGGCTTAGACTTATGATAAATATGTCTATTGAATAGATTTTGCAGAGCGTCTCAATATTCTTTAACAAAGAAATGATAAATCGTGACAATTTTACAGTGGTATAGAATCTCTTTACTTTACTAGAATTAAACTACCTGGTAAATACGCACAAAAAAATAAAGCATAATGTGGACGAGACTTTTTGTCTTAGACCCAGTCATTTGACATAAACCAGCAAAATCTATACACCAATTCCCCCACGATTCGTCAACAAACTTCCATGTTTGCATTTTTTTTCGTGTGGTTCGTACTGTCTCTATTCTCTTTTATCGAGAAGAACTGCATCTTAAATGACGTCGGACAGACATGTTACCGTCCCGGGTTTAAACAACCTCAGACACATATATTATGTGGTGCGGTTAATCTCGTGAACCCGTGCCTCATCTACTCAGCATGCAAGACATGTTACAAACTAGACAGTGCTACATTGTCAGGCGAGCTCTTCACCAGTGACAAATCTATCCAAAAAACAGAGCCACTTTCACGTACAAAAATGTTCAGGATTTTTCTGGAAGTCAGCCTGTATATTGTGTTATGGCTAGAAATATTTGTGACGTCTGATATGTGCAACTGCACAAGGCATTCCTGGGAGAAATCAAGTCGCCATAACATCTCACATCTAAAAGCAAATCGTGCTCAATTCCACTGTTAGTAATATTTTTTGACAAGTGAGGCAAAGTTTAGTATTACAAATCTAGATCATGTGAAAGCTTGAAATACATGTCCATCAATGTATTATTCTATCAAAACAATCTGTGTCATGTGAATGTTTTGACAGCTAGTAGACATAAAAGGGGATTTTCCTATTTTCTATTAATAAATCCACAGATTTGGAACTCAGAGGTTTTATGAGGTAATTTGATTATTTCCTACTAAAACTGATAATCTACTTAACCAAAATTTTATATTTCAAGGGTTACCAATATCATATGAAAGCAACACTCAATAGCGTTAGACAACATAGGTTTCTGATACAGTAACCATTCTTTCTGTTCCAAACAAACAGTTTCCCCACTAATTTTTCTTAGACACGTACAGTTTTATACCAAAGAAAACGTTTTTCACACAATTTGTCACTTTTTTAAAACAACAATAATTAATTTTCACACCATTTGCTATTTGATTCCTTAGACATTAATACTTTTCACACAATTCGTTTTTTTTTCGAAGATTTTGCCACTTTTTCAGACATTAATACATTTCACACAATTGATCACTTTTTCAAAGACAATGCTTTTCACACAAATTTTTTCTTGTTTTCTAATCCAATGCCTTTGAATTAACAATTTTTCCATTTCCAATATGGCTACACTTTCTGTTTTTTGATAGTCAAATTTCACCCGATACAGCAATTCATTTAGTAGAAATGGATGTTATACCAGAAAGTTTAAATTACACAACCTTGGAATATATGTAGATTGATCAAAATACATAAAACTACAAAAACCCATTCTTTCCATGACAATGAACAGCATTGGCATTCTATAATTGATTTAATTATAAATGGGAGTAAACGATTATGTTTAATGAGATGAGAAATATAATACTTCATCTGAATGTTTAAATGGTTGAATTGTTTGCGAGATAAACTGCTCTGATAAATAATTAAGCACAATTTAAATTCATAAACAGACTCCTAGATGTATTCGTTACTCAGATTTCAATATTTCAAATTGCAAAATCCTGTTTTGTGTAAATGTATATTAATTGCCTCAAATTGGTATAATGTTCTACTAGACAAACAGGAAAGACATGTAACCATGGTAACATGTCATTGTAGTCATGTTACCTTGACCTTGGGGTATAGAACATCCCATAATTTCTCTACTGTACAGAGGCGATGAGTGTCTCACTATTAGCTTACCCCCTGTCAACTGTCACACATGGTCACAGGGTCACGTCACAAACCACATAGTCACACTATCACACAGTCACACTGTCACAGTCACAATATCACATACCATATAGTCACACTATCACACAGTCATACTGTCACATACCATGTAGTCACACTATCACACTATCACACAGTCACACTGTCACATACCATGTAGTCACACTATCACAGTCACACAGTCACATACCATGTAGTCACACTATCACAGTCACAATGTCACATACCATGTAGTCACACTATCACAGTCACACTGTCACATACCATGTAGTCACACTATCACAGTCACACTGTCACATACCATGTAGTCACACTATCACACAGTCACACTGTCACATACCATGTAGTCACACTGTCACAGTCACACTGTCACATACCATGTAGTCACACTATCACACAGTCACACTGTCACATACCATGTAGTCACACTATCACACAGTCACAATGTCACATACCATGTAGTCACACTATCACAGTCACAATGTCACATACCATGTAGTCACACTATCACACAGTCACACTGTCACATATCATGTAGTCACACTATCACAGTCACAATATCACATACCATGTAGTCACACTATCACAGTCACACTGTCACATACCATGTAGTCACACTGTCACACAGTCACACTGTCACATATCATGTAGTCACACTATCACAGTCACAATGTCACATACCATGTAGTCACAGTCACACTGTCACATACCATGTAGTCACACTATCACAGTCACACTGTCACATACCATGTAGTCACACTATCACAGTCACACTGTCACATACCATGTAGTCACACTATCACAGTCACAATATCACATACCATGTAGTCACACTATCACACAGTCACACTGTCACATATCATGTAGTCACACTATCACAGTCACAATATCACATACCATGTAGTCACACTATCACAGTCACACTGTCACATACCATGTAGTCACACTGTCACACAGTGACATATCATGTAGTCACACTATCACAGTCACAATGTCACATACCATGTAGTCACAGTCACACTGTCACATACCATGTAGTCACACTATCACAGTCACACTGTCACATACCATGTAGTCACACTATCACAGTCACACTGTCACATACCATGTAGTCACACTATCACAGTCACACTGTCACATACCATGTAGTCACACTATCACAGTCACAATATCACATACCATGTAGTCACACTATCAGTCACACTGTCACAATGTCACATACCATGTAGTCACACTATCACAGTCACAATATCACATACCATGTAGTCACACTATCACAGTCACAATGTCACATACCATGTAGTCACACTATCACAGTCACACTGTCACATACCATGTAGTCACACTATCACAGTCACACTGTCACATACCATGTAGTCACACTATCACGCTCACACTGTCACATACCATGTAGTCACACTATCACAGTCACACTGTCACATACCATGTAGTCACACTAACACAGTCACACTGTCACATACCATGTAGTCACACTATCACAGTCACAATGTCCACTACCATGTAGTTCACACTATCACACAGTCACAATGTCACATAACCATGTAGTCACAACATATCACATAAACAGTCACACTGTCACATACAATGTAGTCCCACTGTCCAGTCCACTGTCACATACCATGTGTCACATATCAAAGTCACAATGTCAACATACCAATGAGTCCACTATACACAGTCACACTGTACAAACCTGTAGTCACACTATACACGGTCACAATGTCACATACCATGTCGTCACACTATCACAGTCACAATGTCACATACCATGTAGTCACACTATCACAACAGTCACGACTGTCACCATACCATGTAGTCACAAGATATCACACGTCACCACGGTCACATACCATGTAGTCACACTAGTCACAGTCACACTGTCACATACCATGTAGTCACACTATCACACGTCAACAATGTCACATACCATGTAGTCACACTATCACAGTCACAATGTCACATACCATGTAGTCACACTATCACAGTCACACTGTCACATACCATGTAGTCACACTATCACAGTCACACTGTCACATACCATGTAGTCACACTGTCACAAACCATGTAGTCACAATGTCACATACCATGTAGTCACACTATCACAGTCACAATGTCACATACCATGTAGTCACACTATCACAGTCACACTGTCACATACCATGTAGTCACACTATCACACAGTCACAATGTCACATACCATGTAGTCACACTATCACAGTCACAATGTCACATACCATGTAGTCACACTATCACAGTCACACTGTCACATACCATGTAGTCACACTATCACAGTCACACTGTCACATACCATGTAGTCACACTATCACAGTCACAATGTCACATACCATGTAGTCACACTGTCACAGTCACAATATCACATACCATGTAGTCACATTTTAACAAGAATTGCTATATAAATGTCATTCTCTCAGTCACAAACAGTCACCATATACGTCACACATTGTTAAGTCCTACTGTCACTCTATAATCCATTCAGACAGTGAAGATCAGCCACTGGAATATTTGTATAAAAAACCTAATGCAATGATATAAAGATCAGTACTTGAATTTGATTTGTTTACTGTGTTTGGACACACCAAATGCCGTGTGGATCAAAGAGATCCAGACCTGTCAATCACACACAGAAACCCACTCCAGCCTCGGTCAGCTCAGCATACACAATGTAAATTTAATTGATCCTGTAAATTTCTGAAGGCAGCATGCTTCTGTAAAACTGTTCAAATAAGGTTTTAAAATCTGTACAAACAATATCATTGATTGTTAAATTGGGTTTTGTTTACAATGATACATGTGGATCGGGAGTATAATGTATTCTATAGCACAAGTACCGATTCTTTAAATTCAAACTAAAATTATCTTGCTGTGATTTGAACAACAAGACCCCCCGCGAACTTTATATACTGTACTTTCCAATGGTTTAAACACAATTAATGTAGTCGCAATCCAGACATCAAAGTTTCAAAAAACAATTTCAAATTGAAAAAGTGGCAGGAAATATTTTTAAATGATGAAAAATTCACAATCTGTATTTTTATAATCCAGATATAAAAACATGTTGGCAAAATAAAATGAAATAGTTCAATAGATATAAAAACAAAGTCGTAATAAAAATATTCTGTTAACTACTCCGTGGCTGACAAAGCTTTGATAATCAGATTCAGGAAATCCAGCCGAGCTCGGAACATGCCTGAGAGAGCAGTAATGATTTATCGTCAAAGAGAGGTTTTGGCTATTGATGACGTCTGTATGTCACAGCCGAATATCAATGTTAGCGGTGGGTTGTGCGGAAGTCATTCCTGATAAAACTACTCTCAAAACCGATAGAAATCTTTTGTCATATGTTGAAATCGGCCATTACTATACATATACTACTACTATAATACTCTCGAAAAACCAACACATTTATCGTAAACAATATAAGATTCATCCACAATGTCGTATGTTTGCGATCTGCAAATGTACACCTTAAGTAATCATAAAATTGCTGCGTTACGGCAGAAAATAAAAAATTCCTTTTGTCTATTGAAAAATAAAATTTGACAGGAAAATTCTGCATGTAAACGGATCTTAACATGGAATAGACACAAGATGTTATCAGACCTCGCGAACAGGTTGTCATTTACACCGACGTTCTCTTGGAACGGCTTTGTTTCATGGCAATATTTTTTTTTCATTTTCACTGTACTAAAGTCTGCTATGGAAAATATAGAACCTCATCGACCTTGGACTGGCTCCAACCATTGAAGATGTGAATGTGTGAACATTCAGCTTTTTACGGCCGCTTTGTGTCTCTCAACTCATAGTGGCATACATTTTGTCACTACGGCCATTTGGAGCGTTCGTTTGAAGTGATCTCCTATGCCTGCCAACGCTAAGCACAATATTCCGTTTCTAAGGAAGATCTATTCTAATTACACATTCCAAACGGGCTGGAGGAAGAACATCGGACTCGTTGAGTGGGACAGGGATCCAAACTTCTGTCCAGTTGTCCCGATTCACATACTTTATTTTACCATGAATTATAAGGCCTTAGTGAAAAAATATCAGCTATCAGCACACAGAGTATATCTTTATATCTCATAGCCACTGGGAGCATGGTGACCATAGTGTTAAGCACAATAACCTGTAGTGACCTCTAGTGACCAGAAGTGACCTCTTGTGACCAGTAGTGACCTCTAGTGACCAGTTAAAGTGATCAATAGTAACCTCCTGTATCTGTCGTAACTTGTAGTGTCCAGTATTGACCTATATTGACCATGCAATAGTAACCTCCTGTATCTGGTAGTGACCAGTAGTGACCAGCATTGACCAGTAGTGACCAGTAGTATCTAGTAGTGTCCTCTAGTGATCAATAGTACCCTACCGTATCTGGTTGTGACCAGTAGTGACCAGAAGTGACCAGTAGTGACCAGTAGTTACCAGTAGTGACCAGTAGTGACGTGACCAGTAGTGACCAGTAGTGACCAGTAGTGACCAGTAGTGACCAGTAGTGACCAGTAGTGTCCTCTAGTGATCAATAGTACCCTCCTGCATCTGTAGTAACCTGTAGTGACCTCTAATGATTAGTAGTGACTTCTAGTTACCTCCTGTATTTGGTAGTGACCAGCAGTGTCCAGAAGTGACCAGTAGTGACCTTTTGTGTCTCAATTGTTCAGTAGCTACTGTGGTGACCTGTTATGACCTATAGGTGGCCATAGTGATAAACAAAATAACCAGTAGTGACCTAGTAGTTATCAATAGTAACCTTTGTCTGGTAGTGACCAGTAATGACTGTAATTGACGGCAATCGACGGCTAGTTACCGCTAGTGACCGCTAGTGGCCGCTAGTGACCGCTAGTGACCGCTAGTAACTGCTAATGATCTCGTGTTTGGAAGTGACCAGTAGTGACCGCTAGTGACCGGTATTGTTCAGTAGTAACTTCTGTGTCTGGTAGTGACCGCTGGTGACTTATGGTGATCGCTGGTGACTGCTATTGATCTCCTGTTTGGAAGTGAACAGTAGTGACCGCTATTGACCGGAAGTAATCTCTTGTGTGTGGTAGTGGCCAATAGTGACCGCCAGGAACTGTTGGTGGTCTCTAGGAATCAGTTAAGTAGCCTCCTGTGTCTGGAAGTGACCAGTAGTGACCAGTAGTGACCACTGGTGACCAGTAGCAACATTCTGATAGAGGATGATCTGTACCTTAACCTATCTAACACTGGCACACTCCCGCACAGACCCTGTACTTTATACAGGTCAATGTGGAGATTCAACAAGGCGCTACCAAGTCTGAGAGCCGATATATACACAATGGCCGTCAAAACAATCCTGCGTCAACTTCAGAACATCCAAATTATTGGGGCTGTTTGTAGAAGCGTTGACCTGACAGTGCTAACCGTTTTCCAATAAACCTGCCAATAAATCTCAGTCTGATCAATATTTACCAATAACTAAACCTTCCTACAGCCCTAAAGATTGATGCTATGTACACTAAATGCATCTCTAATCCTAAAGAGCTACAAACATCTTAATGCCAAACTTAAGGTGTGCTGGCTGATTTAATGTTTTACATAACTTGGGATTTTTAAAAAGTGTCTCCCCACCCCCTCCCCTTCCAGTTCATTCCAGAAATTAGATCCTTATATCTCATCCCCTATGCCCACCCCCACCTCATCCCCCTATCCCCTCCCCCACCTCATCCCCCTATCCCCATCCCCACCTCATCCCCTATCCCCACCCCACCTCCTGCCCCTAATCCCACCCAGCCTCATCCCCCTATCCCCACCCCACCTCATCCCCCTATCCCCACCCAGCCTCATCCCCCTATCCCCACCCCCACCTCATCCCCTATCCCCACCCCCACCTCATCCCCCTATCCCCACCCCCACCTCATCCCCCCACTCTCCACCCTCACCCAACCCCCCTACCTCATTCCCCCACCCCCAACCCCCACCTCATCCCCTTATCCCCACCCCCACCTACTCCCCCAGCTCTTCCCCCCACCTCACCCCTCACCCCACACCTCATCCCCCTACTCCCCTCCCCTCACCCCACACCTCACCCCACACCTCACCCCCCTATCCCCACCTCACCCCTCACCCCACACCTCATCCCCCTATCCCCATCCCTCACCCCACCCCTCATCCCCCTACTCCCCTCCCCTCACCCCACACCTCACCCCCCTACTCTCCACCCCTAGTAGGGATTCCATCTTGTAAAGAGGCCTACGGATGCCATTACACCAACATTCCAACATTTGGCCCAGAACTCAAGGTGGTAAAACCTAACATTACAACATTTTTAGTATATCTCCTCACCTCTTCCACGCTTTATGATGTCATAAATAATTACTTTTCAGTTCTAGATTTTAGAAATCAATATAACTTTTGAGTTATCTGATTGCGCCATTACAGTTCTGCCAGCTTCCATTACACTCGCATTTTCAAAACTTTTAACTCCGAGGCAGAGAAACCTCGTCAGTGTCAAGTAATTCAGTTTCAAAGTGATAGAAATGTTCCGGATGATTGTTGAAGATAAGAATTTTATAGGAATTTGTCATTTCTTAGCAATGTGTTGGGTTACAGATCGCAACATTATGAACGTGAATGCTATTTATAGTACGAACAATTGTGATGTTGAGCTTTGATCTTCATGACAATACAGAAATATGGAAATGAAAAGAAACACGGACATGTCTCTTCTGGCCTCCCGTTGGCCCGTAACATTACGCTACATAGACCTGCCACTTTTTCTAATATTCCGCGGGGTCCAGTAACTTATAATCAACCAATACTCGATGAAAAATCTAGATTTTCCCAAATTTCACGCCATTTATTGCCTATTTTGGTTACTTCGGGAATTCCACTAAAACATTCCTTGGATGTTGATCAAAGGTTCTATCAATATGTCTCCCCCGATACCGACCCCAATAAGTCTAGTCTCATCCAGAGATTCATATCGCTTACCAGCAATTTTCCTTAAAACACATGCTCTATGTTAAAACTGTATAATTATATGTGATGTTAGCTTAGGTGAAATAAATCATTTTTCATCTCCATAACTCCAAATTTATCTTTTGATTACAGTCCTCATATGACCCAGATTATTGCGAGGATGCTTAATCCCTAAAAACAAACAAACAATCTTCTGATTAGTAGACATCAGTTTTGTATGATTTTCCCATCCATGAAGACCCAAGTCCTCACCATAGTAACAACCCTAGAAGTCCCCAGCCCCCTCACCATAGTAACAACCCTAGAAGTCCCCAGCCCCCTCACCATAGTAACAACCCTAGAAGTCCCCAGCCCCCTCACCATAGTAACAGCCATAGGGACCCCAGCCCCCTCACCATAGTAACAGCCGTAGGGGCCCCAGCTCCCTGACTAGTAACAGCCCTAGGAGTCCCCAGCCCCCTCACTATAGTAACAGATTAAGGAGTCCCCAGCCCCCTCACCATAGTAACAGCCCTAAGAGTCCCCAGCCCCCTCCCCATAGTAACAGATCTAGGAGTCCCCAGCCCCCTCACCATAGTAACAGATCTAGAAGTCCCCAGCCCCCTTACCATAGTAACAGCCCTAGAAGTCCTCAGCCCCCTTACCATAGTAACAGATCTAGGAGTCCCCAGCCCCCTTACCATAGTAACAGATCTAGGAGTCCTCAGCCCCCTCACCATAGTAACAGATCTAGAAGTCCCCAGCCCCCTTACCATAGTAACAGCCCTAGAAGTCCTCAGCCCCCTTACCATAGTAAAAGATCTAGAAGTCCCCAGCCCCCTTACCATAGTAACAGCCCTAGAAGTCCCCAGCCCCCTCACCATAGTAACAGATCTAGGAGTCCCCAGCCCCCTCACCATAGTAACAGATCTAGGAGTACCCAGCCCCCTCACCATAGTAATAGATCTAGGAGTCCCCAGCCCCCTCACCATAGTAACAGATCTAGGAGTCCCCAGCCCCCTCACCATAGTAACAGCCCTAGGAGTCCCCAGCCCCCTCACCATAGTAACAGATCTAGGAGTACCCAGCCCCCTTACCATAGTAACAGATCTAGGAGTCCCCAGCCCCCTCACCATAGTAACAGATCTAGGAGTCCCCAGCCCCCTCACTATAGTAACAGCCCTAGAAGTCCCCAGCCCCCTCACCATAGTAACAGCCCTAGGAGTCCCCAGCCCCCTCACTAGTAACAGCCGTAGGGGGTCTCAAGCCCCTGACCTGTTACAGCTCCTAACCTCCTAACAGTGATAGTCATCACCTAACAAGTATGACAGAATCCCCCCCCCCCCCCCCCCCCCCCCCCCCCCCCACCCCCCACCACCACCACCACCACCACATAGTGACAGTCTCCCCCATACCACAAGTGACAGTGCTGGCCACCCCCACCCCACCCCCCTCCCCCATCACCACCACATCAAGAAGTGACAGCCCCCCTTACCCCCATACCACTTTAAGTGACAGAAATACCCCTCCCTTCAGTAGAAATATCTGTATACATAAAACCTTCATTCCTTCATCCCTAACAGACTGGAGACAGTTCCTCAGCTTCATCAACATCTCCTCTGATCAATGATCTGATCACTCAGGCGTGACCATGATCACTATAACCAAATGCTGTACGGAATTAAGTCACACTCACCGTTTTATCCTTTTTGCATGTTTATTTTATCTCGCAAGTTCACTCATACATGCTAGCAGCCAAAGCATGGCAATAATTTCTCGTTAGATGGGCTAATTATTATATTCCATCAATATTAATGTAGAAAGTAATTAACTTTCCCATCCTTTATTCTATTAAAGACATTGGATAAACTCCTATGTTACTGTTACAAATAACCTCTGTTTACAGACCACCTGTATTAAGAGACTTCCTGAGATAAGAGACCACCTGAAGTGAAAGTCCACTTGTATTTAGAGACCATGTGTATGAACAAACAACTTGTCACTTATGAGTAGAGACTACCTGTGTTTAGAGACCACCTGTGATTACAGACCACCTGTGAGTAGAGACCACCTGTATTAAGAGACCACCTGTATTAAGAGACCATCTGTGATTAGAGACCTCCTGTGTTAAGAGACCACCTGTGTTAAGAGACCACCTGTATTAAGAGAACACCTGTATTAAGAGAACACCTGTATTAAGAGAACACCTGTATTAAGATTCACTTGTATTAAGAGACCACCTATGATTATAGACCACCTGAGTAGAGGCTACCTGTGAGTAAAGACCACCTGTGAGTAGAGACCACCTGTGTTAAGAGACCACCTGTATTAAGATTCACCTGTATTAAGAGACCACCTATGATTATAGACCACCTGAGTAGAGGCTACCTGTGAGTAGAGACCACCTGTATTAAGAGACCACCTGTGTTAAAAGACCACCTGTGTTAAGAGATCACCTGTATTAACTTACCACCTTTGCATATGAATATGAACAGGTAAATACATTTACAACCAAAATGTCTATATTTGGAATCACTAAGATCTTACCCTGATTTCAAAGTGTAACAGTACTGGATAGTCAGGGTTTGAGGAGAAAACAAAAGAATGGGAGTCCATACTGCCTGGCTTGACCATTTTTTCCGAGGTAATTAAAACCCAGTATGATGGATGGTCCAATACGGAGATGAATGGACGTCTCTCCACCCTGACTAGAGAACACACATTCCTCACACTTCACAATGAACTTCAAAATCCTTAACTTAGGATAAAAACTACGCAGCCAATCTAATATGTACAAGACTCATCAATATTTGGGTAATTTTCAATGCAGTCAAAATATTTTCACAAATATCACAGGTGAACAGATTTACCCTTAATTACACTTCACTCAAGGGATTTTTTGCTTTAAGAGCGCAGTAAATTTCATGTTAAAATTTACCAGTATTAAGAGACCATGCACCTTTTACACTTTCCATCAGTAGTAACCTTCATGATAACTAAACCCATGTTAAGACTTCACCTGTGTTAAAGACCACCTGTATTAAGAGAAACCTGCATTAAAGACCACCTGTATTAAGAGAACACCTGCATTAAAGTCAACCTGTGATAAGGGACAATGTATAAAGGGATACTCTATATCAAGGGACCATCTGTATTGAGAGACAATTTGTATTGAGACCATATGTATTAAAAATCACTGGTATTAAGAGATATCACCCGTATGAAGAGATCACCTGTGTTAAAGTTCACCTGTATTAAGAGATCATTGGTATTCAGAGACCACCTTAATATGAGACCACCTGTATTAAGCGACCAACAGTATGAAGAGACAACCTGTATAATGAGACCATTGGTATTCAGAGACCACCTGTAATATGGCACCAACTGTATTAAGAGATCACCTGTGTTAAGAGACCACCTGTATGAATTGACCACCTGAAAGAAGTGACACCCTGTATTTAGAGACCACCTGTATGTAGAGATCACCTGTATTTAGAGATCACATGTATTAAGAGAACACCTGCATTAAAGACCACCTGTATCAAGAGAACACCTGTATTAATAGACCACCTGTATTAATAGACCACCTGTATCAAGAGAACACCTGTATTAATAGACCACCTGTATTAAGAGACGACCTGTATTAAGAGACCATCTGTATTAAGAGACCATCTGCATTAAGAGACCATCTGCATTAAGAGACCATCTGTATTAAGAGACCATCTGCATTAAGAGACCATCTGCATTAAGAGACCACCTGTATTAAGAGACCATCTGTATTAAGAGACCACCTGTATTAAGAGACCACCAGTGTTAAGAGACCATCTGTATTAAGAGAACACCTGCATTAAGAGACGACCTGCATTAAGAGACCACCTGTATTAAGAGACCACCTGCATTAAGAGACCATCTGCATTAAGAGACCATCTGTATTAAGAGACCACCAGTGTTAAGAGACCACCAGTGTTAAGAGACCACCTGCATTAAGAGACCACCTGTATTAAGAGACCACCTGCATTAAGAGACCATCTGCATTAAGAGACCATCTGTATTAAGAGACCACCTGCATTAAGAGACCATCTGCATTAAGAGACCATCTGTATTAAGAGACCACCAGTGTTAAGAGACCACCAGTGTTAAGAGACCACCAGTGTTAAGAGACCATCTGTATTAAGAGACCACCTGCATTAAGAGACCACCTGTATTAAGAGACCATCTGCATTAAGAGACCATCTGTATTAAGAGACCATCTGTATTAAGAGACCATCTGCATTAAGAGACCATCTGTATTAAGAGACCACCAGTGTTAAGAGACCACCTGCATTAAGAGACCACCTGTTTTAAGAGATCATATCTTGGGACCAACAAATGAGTAAATGGGGGAAATTAACTTACTTTAAGGTGTAAGACTTATCACATAATTAAAGATTTAAATGTTGTTGACAATGTTAAGCCATGAAAGTATTGTGGCATTAGTGTAGGTTCAACGCTATGTTTAACAACAGATCTTAAGATAATAACATAAAGAGATAGTTCTCCACATAAACTCATCCTAGCTGTAATAACATTTGTGTATTTGATCCTCGTTTAATAGTTTCCACGATAACACATAACTATATAAACAGTCGACATTGTGTTTAAATAAACCTGATGATGAGGGTGACCACGGGAAGAGAGGAAAATAAAGCTGACATGAAAAGGATTTTTTTCCCTTGCTTATAAGCCAGGAATAATCATATTTCATTGGAAAAGAGATAGAAATTTCACCCCTGATTTACAACCAGTCAATTCTAGCACTGCAGGTGAACAGCATGGCCTCCATGCCGACAAACACAAGCATAGCCTGCCTGTCTTGTACATTACAACGGCCAATAAAAACACTCTTTAACAAGTGGTACACGTGTAGGTGCTACTCTGCCAACTCGAAGAATGTAAACAAACATCAACAGAATGGATTTGCTAGTTTTCTCCAAAAAAACATCAAAGGTTACGGGTCTCCGAAAAGCTTGTAAGGGATATGTGAGTATAGGCGGTCTGCAATACCACTTATTATCTCAATTGTGATTTCTTATGGTTAGTTTTTTCTATATTGTAACAGTCGAAGTGTGCACATGTATATCATATCATGTTATGTATTTACCAGAACTGTCGAAAAAATATAAATATTATGAAGATTATTGTATTTTTTCATTCAAAAAAGATAATACTGTACAATGTAGGTTTGGGTCAAAGGTGATTCAAGGTCATAGGTCAAAATAGAGGAGGAGGAGGAGGAGGAGGAGGAGGAGGAGGAGGAGGAGGTTTTCTTCAAGTTGTGAAAAGTGAAATATTTTCGATAGCATAATATACATTCATAACCACGGAAATGTCTCCTTAAAACTTAAAACCATTGAGAGTGGTACAGTGCCACTTGACTCTACACTCATACAAACTATTGACTAGGCTGCAGATTTCCTCAAAACGCAAAACTGAACAACCTTTCAAGTGCTTACAAAAACTGACAAATATTTCATATCTACAAGATCAATCATTCTTAAAACCAACATTTTAAAAGATTTTAGATTTACTGTAAATTTTGCTTCCATTGTGTAGTCATGGCTACCAGAGAGTCTATACAAAGCAGACGACTGACAGAGTTATCTGCCAAAAATTTGTTGCAAAGCTTTTCCATTTGATGACATGATTGATTTGTTTAAATTATTCAGATTTTTTTCAAAATAAATGTAATTGTATTTTTTTTTTCATTAAAGTTTCAAACTTACACAATTAGCCGTAATATCCTTTAAGAGTTTGAGCCCCAGTAATATATATATAAAGGAAAAGCATAACTTTGAATCCCTGCTTCAGATTTAGAGTTATCCCCCCCTACTTAAATCAATCCCATTTTTAATAGACAGATATGATAGTTATTTTACCTTCATAAATTACTAGAGTTCTTCTAATATGTTCATATTAGCAATTCTTTCCCACAAAAGTTACAGAAATTGGAAAACAAAGACGTAAATTCATTTGAGATAAAACCATTTGGGATGAAATGACTCCCAGCACACCATACAGATCTAAAATTACGATAACATTTTAGAATAGTTAAATCCTTCATCAGCTCTGCTAACCTTACTAGATTGAAACAATTTGAAATGTATCCATCAGCTGCAAGTGTCACAATTATCTGGCATTTCAGGGTTTACAGATTGTTAATAAATTTCAATAAATGTCTCATAAAATTACACATAATTTGGTGCAAAAGATTCACATGCGAAGTTTAAAAAAATAATTGTAGCTTTTTTTTTTTTTTTTTTTTTTGTGTTCTTGGATTTTGAGATTCACAATCGATAAAGCTATTAAACATGTAGAAGACTTGTTTTTTTTTATTTTTTAAGATCATTAATCGTTGAATATACAGGTGGTGCTAAAAACAAATATTGACAGACCACCTGACATCAGCCGAGTCTCCGACCATCACCGAGAGTCGCTACTACCTACACCGTTAATGAATTCTGACAGAGGAGAAGAAATTCTAACAAATAACAGTCATTTCACCACAAAATGGCTAACAACACTTAACAGTGAGGATGAAATCAAGGTGCTTGTGTGTACATCAGACTGCTATTAAAAGCTTAGCCGCGATAATGAAATGTGCGACGCACACCAATGTCAGATATGTAACAACACGCCCGAGTGTTGGAAAGTATAAAGTGTTCCAACATTGTACAATTTATGGAACAAAAGAATGCACAACTCAACCTGCATTGTTCCCAAATGAAATTACTAAAACAACCCTATTGTGCCGAGCTAGAATCTCGTCTTAAACACTGTATATCACTATACAACAAAACTCAGAGTATTTCTCTCCCAATCATAAAATATTTTATGTGTGTTCAAGAACGAATACTTGGAGCATTGAATGGGAAACTCGTCATCTAACATGATAAACTGTTAAGCGGCCTGTTACATTCATGGAAAGTGAGGATTCCAATTGGATAAATGACCTCATAGCTATGACCACAGCTGGTATAACTTCACAAGAAACCACTAACAATTACACCAGGTGCTCAAGTGGAAACAACCTAAGAGATCCCATCAGCTTGAAAGAAATCGTTCAAAAATTTATATTGACAACATGTGTAATTTACACTATAAGATATGCTTTATACAAATATGATCTGCTTGTAATGTACGTAACCCTGGTAAATACAAGCTGCAATATACCTCTGGGCAAGAGAGATATCTTCTCTTTAGCTTGATCGGTTCAGCGCAAGACTAAGTAAGCCAGAGGTCCGGGGTTCGATCCCTAGCGGAGGTAGTGATTTAAAGGATAAAGTCCATTAACTGGTGATTTTGGCCCAAAATACCAAAATAAATGACAAATAAAAATGTGAAATTATGTGTAATCATGTGCCCAAAATACCAAAATAAATGACAAATAAAAATGTAAAATTATGTGTTATCATGCAGTCTGTTACAGTAATAAAATGTGGATAAAAATGTTCATGTGATTAATATACTTATTAAGAAACAATTAATTATCTGTTACAATTTCTACCAACAAATGTATACAATATATAGGTTTGCTCATATGTTTTAATGAAAGATACGGGGGGTTCTGGATATGTGATTTGTATTATTCTTGATGTATTTAACCATCAGATTTCATATACATGTTTGTAAATATGAATTAGAATTTTTCACACAGTTTTCCGTGATCATCTCATATTTTCAAAAAAATTTGCATCTTAGGTTTGTCGTTTGATACCCAAAATATTTTATTTAGATCGACTAAGCCTAGTTGACACCTGGTCTCAGAGGCTTTCAAGAAGAGAGGAAGTCAGTTATTTCAGACTAAAGCTGAAAATTTCTTGGAGGGGTGGGGTGGGGTGGGGGAGGGGGGAGGGGAATCGACAAGGAGGGTATTTGTCTCAGAATAACGACGTATCAATATAGACAGCTAGTTATGATTTCAAGCATTTGTTGCTATTTAAGCGTTCAATTTTTCCTATTTGAGAGAACAAACATAAGCATCGATATCATACAACATTTCAGCATCCTCGGTATATACAGCCATTATTGGCTAATATTTCAAGAAATGTGTACAAGATTTAAAACGGACTGGAAAACCAGGAAAATATCACATAAAATGCGATGACATCTGACGCGGAGAACATATATTACCTGTCATGATTACGACAATGTTTTCTTAGTGTTTCTGATTAATACACAAAAAAGAGTTCATAAAACGAAAATCAACCTAATCTCGAACTCAACACTTTATAAACATGTTAAGTCTGTATATTTCTACCATAGGATTCATTTTCATTCTGAGTATCCTATGATTCAAGACATTTAGCTGAAATAAAATATTTCATTAATTGAAAATGGATTTTTTTTTTAACATGAATCTTTAAACATGATTTTCGACAAGTACAATAAAGCTGCAATACAAAAATTTTATTTACAAACAAATGGACCTGAAAAAAATTTAAAATATTCACAAGTGATGAAACAATAAGGCATATAAACTGGGTTGTCTTACTTATACCTCTCATATAATAAACCTTGTGTCTAATCAATGATCACTGAATATTACAATATCCTGTCTAAACTGATTCCTAAATATTCTGACACCCTGTCTAATCATTGATCCCTGAATATTCTAACTTCCTGTCTAAACTGAGACCCTGATTATTCTGACATCCTGTCTAAACTGATTCCTAAATATTCTGACACCCTGTCTAATCATTGATCCCTGAATATTCTAACTTCCTGTCTAAACTGAGACCCTGATTATTCTGACATCCTGTCTAAACTGATTCCTAAATATTCTGACACCCTGTCTAATCAGTGAACCCTGAATATTCTGACTTCCTATCTAATCTGACACCTGAGTATTCTGCCATCATATCTAATCTGACACCTGAATATTCTGACATCCTGTCAAATCTGACCACTGAATATTCTGATATCCTGTCTTATCTGACACCTGAGTATTCTGACATCCTGTCTAATCAGTGATGTATCCCTCCACATCCTGACTGTCTGTCTAATATGACACTCGAGTATTCTGCCATCCTGTCTTACCAGTGTGACCCCTCCACATCCTGACTGTCTGTCTAATCTGACACCTGAGTATTCTGACATCCTGTCTTATCAGTGATGTATCCCTCCACATCCTGACTGTCTGTCTAATCTGACACCTGAGTATTCTGACATCCTGTCTAATCAGTGTGACCCCTCCACATCCTGACTGTCTGTCTAATCTGACACCTGAGTATTCTGACATCCTGTCTAATCAGTGTGACCCCTCCATATTCTGACTTTCTGTCTAATATGACACCTGAGTATTCTGACATCCTGTCTAATCAGTGTGACCCCTCCATATTCTGACAGCCTGTCTAATAGGACCTCTGCATATTCTAACATCGTGTCAAATCTGACCCCTGAAGTTTTCTAGTAGTAAGCATTGATGCTGAAATGAAATCATTTTGATTTATTCATAAATCTCCTTTTCAAATGATAATTAACTAAAGATGTTTTAAAAAGTGGGAATATAATGAAAGTGGACTTACCCGGAATCTGTAAAATTAATATCCACGTATGCCACAACACAACACTTAGTCCTATACACTTAGACCAGGAATTGTCTGAAACACAAAAAAATGATAAACATCACAAATATGGAATCATACATACACCCTTAAGCTAAAACATAGATCAGGTAAAATAATAAAGCATCATACATACCAATTTAAGTAAAAAAAATAGCAGGTAAGGTAAAACAATAGAATATCATACATACCCCCTTAACTTAAAACACAGATCTGGTGAAACAAAAGAATATCATACATACCCCCTTAACTTAAAACACAGATCTGGTGAAACAAAAGAATATCATACATACCCCCTTAACTTAAAACACAGATCTGGTGAAACAAAAGAGTATTGTACATATCCCCTTAAATTAAAACACAGATCTGGTGAAACAAAAGAGTATTGTACATATCCCCTTAAGTCATAACACAGATCAGGTAAAACAAATATCATACATACCCCCTTAACTTAAAACACAGATCTGGTGAAACAAAAGAGTATTGTACATATCCCCTTAAGTCATAACACAGATCAGGTAAAACAAATATCATACATACCCCCTTAACTTAAAAACACAGATCTGGTGAAACAACAGAATATCATACATACCTCCTTAACTTTAAACACAGATCTGGTGAAACAAAAGAGTATTGTACATATCCCCTTATGTCATAACACAGATCAGGTAAAACAAATATCATACATACCCCCTTAAGTCAAAATACAGAACATGTACAAGCATGAAACATTCTCGCACCCTTAAGTCAAGTACTTACGTATTACACATCTTAAAGAACAACTCAGTCATGCAAATGAGTTTTAATTTATGTTTTAATTATCTAGTAAAGTAAAGACATTGACCTCTTCAAAGTTTACTGTGGTAGAAAAACATTTCTTACAGTGAACTTACAAACAATTTATTTCTCTATAGGTTTTTACTTCCTTATTGATAGTTGACCTTTTTGACAAGTTATTGACCCTTTATTGACAGGTGGTTGACCTTTATTAATATATGATTGACCTTTATTGACCTGTAGTTGACATATTTGTATAGGAGCTTCACCTTTATTGACAAGCAGCTGGCCTTTATTGACAGGTTAAATTGACATGTAGTTGACTTTTCATTGACAGGAAGTTGACCCATTTGTATAGGAATTTCACCTTTATTGACAGGTAGCAGGATATTTGATCTTTATTAACAGGTTATATTGACATTTAGTTGACTTTTCATTGACATATAGTTGACCTTTATTCGCATGACCTTTATTGACTTGTAGTTGACCTCCATTGACAGGTAGTTGATCTTTTTTGACCTGTAGTTGACCTATTTGTATAGGAATTTCACCTTTATTGACAGGTAGTTGGCCTTTATTGACAGGTTAAATTGACATGTAGTTGAATTTTTTTTTACATATAGTTGACCATTATTGACATGGCCTTTCTTGACCTATAGTTGACCTTTATTGCCATGGCCTTTCTTGACCGATAGTTGACCTTTATTGACATGGCCTTTCTTGACCGATAGTTGACCTTTATTGACATGGCCTTTCTTGATCGATAGTTGACCTTTATTGACAGGTAGTTGACCTTTATTGACAGGTAGTTGACCTTTATTGACAGATAGTTGACCTTTATTGACAGGTAGTTGACCTTTATTGATAGGTAGTTGACCTTTATTGACAGGTTGTTGCCCTTTGATTGACAGGTAGTTGACCTTTATTGACAGGTAGTTGACCTTTGATTGACAGGTAGTTGACCTTTGATTGACAGGTAGTTGACCTTTATTGACAGGTAGTTGACCTTTATTGACAGGTTGTTGACCTTTGATTGACAGGTAGTTGACCTTTATTGACAGGTAGTTGTCCTTGAATTGACAGGCTATTGTTTTATAAGTCACTAAACAAAGATACCTATAACTAGTGTACCCATCGCTTACAACCTTAACATGATTTATACACTGTATGTGTGTATACTTATATATACATATCATCTGATAAAGCTTTGTGAATGAACACTTCAGCTTGTTGTTTTTTTGCTTCTTATTTATTTATTGACATTTTTTTATTATTGCTTGTTGTTTCTATTTTCTTTGAAAAACAAAATGCAATTGCAATCCTCATACTCAAAGCAATGAGAAACCTGTACACGATGAACAGAAATATGGTTCCAAGTGGTTTAGACACGATTCTCTGAAGTTCCACTAGAAGTACAAACTTGTGGTGTTAATTACATTTATAGGATAATTATGTGTAGAGCAAGCCTACGGCCACAACAATCAACAACATTGATCAAGACTCGGAAAAATCTGTTAATGAGAATATCCATTTTGTCTAAAGTCTGCTACACAATGTGATTCTATTCCTCGTCGACACTTCGAATATTTTCATGTTCGACATGTACGATAACAATGGTTGTTGCTGCAAGCTAGATAGGTATCATCTGGCCGTGTTCCGAAAAATAGCGACTAAAAAGAATGTTCCATACAATTTGATTGTTGATTATAATGACTTTTTAACTTCCCTTCCGACAGAAGGTCTCTAGGGAGTCCAGTCTGCTAAAAAAACACCAGAGGGCTATGTAAGAGATTCCAAACTCCAAGTTGAAAACAAGCTTAACAATAATAAAGATCAATATCAGTGCTTTACTTTGAAATTCTCATATGGTTAAAACGCTCAGGGGACTGAAGGAAACACTCACAGGAAGGCTTGTAGCCAGAACTGAGTGACATTTTCACCATGATGATGTCTAGAATTGTTAATATTTGGAATGAGACGTAAATCAATTTGTTGTTTTATTAGGTGTTATCGGTTAGACCAAGCTTCAACCAAGCTTACAACTGACAGATCTTTAACCAACCTCTGCATCAAACTATTTCTAACCTCGTTAGTACAAGATGGAGATAGGACTAAAATTCCCCTGTGGGGACATTTTAAGCTCTTACACTGGAAATTAATATGAAAATCATATTTATGACCATGTCATATAACACATTAAGGAGAGAGATAACAATGACATTTTACTACTCTAGACACAAAAGAGTTCCAATATTGGTTTTAAAGGCAAATAAGTTGTCGTATCCATCAGTCCTTGCCAGAAGTTTGAAGACTTTAGGGACAGCAGCACAGCACCAAACGATTCTATAAATAACCTCAACGATTGTTTATCTCCCTATACTGGTAAATATAAGTTTGTTCTGTCCATCCATACTGGGTGTGTTATGTATAGAAATAAATATGTTCTTCTGTCCATCCATCTGTACATCAGGTGGATAATTTTTTTTTTTTTTATAAACATGAATCCTATTTTCTTGATAGATAACGTCAAAGTCACCAATGAGGGGGCTGTGATAGCTTAGTCAGTCACAACACTGGACATGTAATCTCTCGTAAAGATACGAGGTGCATGTATCTTGTTTGTTTGTTTGTTTGCTTTTGTTAGATGGCCAGGGTCATTTAAGGACTTGCCAGGTTTGAAGGTGGAGGAAAGCCAGAGTACCTGGAGAAAAACCACCGGCCTACGGTCAGTACTTGGCAACTGCCCCACGTAGGTTTCGAACTCGCAACCCAAAGGTGGAGGGCTAGTGATAAAGTGTCCGTACACCTTAACCACTCGCCCACTGTGGCCCAGTGCATGTATCAACGCTCCCTACCCATGTCAGCTAGTTTGTGTATCTGGGAAGCTGAGAAGTGAGTCGGTCTGTGCTGTCATGGTTGTGTCCTTGGACAATAATAATGCTTTACCCCAATTGCTCTAGATGGCATGTGATTGGCCTCCCGTATGTTTTCCAGTGAGGTAGCCACCAGCTACTACAAGACAACCCAACTTCAAAATGACCCACAGAATTTTTTAGTGAAAAATTATATGAGATCAGCACTGGCAGATACATACAATGGACAGCCACCCAGCATGGAGTACAAATTACATATAGCCCCCTACATCATTGCCAGTACAGGACTAATTACATTTCCGAGTCAGACACCTGTAAAACATAAATGTGCCTAATTATAATGGTGTCCCAGCCAAATTCAGTTCAAAATAATGAAAAAATCGAGGATGTCTGAGAGGACGACCTGTTGTCTTCAAGTGGAAGGTCGAAAGTCTTGCAGAAGTCAATGAATTACATCTAGAAGGTTGTCTTCTGTGTTCAGAATGCCCAATAAATTAGTCGAGGATCCATACCTATTGTCTTACCTGAAAAACTAACAGTCGACAACTTATGGCAAATTCATGGTCCACGATTAGTCCTGTTGGGGAAGTCAGACAAGGGGCTTGTAATTACCTCATTAACTATAAAAACGGCGCGGAAATGTCAACTTCGCTGGTAGGTTAAACACGAATAGTTCTAGTCCTGACTGACCACCGGATGTTATTATAATATGTGAACAGGCATTCTGTCTAAACTGATCAGGTGCTGTGATAACTGTCCATAGTGACATCTGTCTAAACTGATCAGGTGCTGTGATAACTGTCCATACAGACACCTGTCTAAACTGATCAGGTGCTGTGATAACTGTCCATACAGACACCTGTCTAAACTGATCAGGTGCTGTGATAACTGTCCATACAGACACCTGTCTAAACTGAACAGTTGCTGTGATAACTGTCCATAGTGACACCTGTCTAAACTGTTCAGGTGCTGTGATAACTGTCCATACAGACACCTGTCTAAACTGATCAGGTGCTGTGATAACTGTCCATACAGACACCTGTCTAAACTGATCAGGTGCTGTGATAACTGTCCATACAGACACCTGTCTAAACTGAACAGTTGCTGTGATAACTGTCCATACTGACATATCTGTCTAAATTGGTTCTATGTAGTGATCACTGTCCATACAGACACCTGTCTAAATTGGTCTTATGTGGTGATAACTGTTCAAACTGACATCTGTCTAAATTGGTCCTATGTGGTGATGACTGTCCATACAGACACCTGTCTAAACTGGTCACATGTGGTGATTGCTGTCCATAGTGACTATGTGGTAATAACTGTCCATAGTGACTATGTGGTAATAACTGTCCATAGTTACACCTGTCTAAACTGGTCCTATGTGGTGATTACTGTCCATAGTGACTATGTGGTGATACCTGTCCATAGTGACTATGTGGTAATAACTGTCCATAGTGACTATGTTGTAATAACTCTCCATATTGACACTTGTCAAACCTGATCACCTAAATATGACACCATTTGACACTATATAATCCCCAGTGTAGTCAGATCTCAGCAGGCTTGAGTATATCGCCTGTAGAATATTGAGTCCCTGATACAGTTACACTGTAACATAAGGCAAGGAAACACAAAGAGATAAGAACAAAGACATAAATACATGGCATTCTTCTTTAACAGCATAAATATTCATATTTGAAAAGCAATAAGCACTTTTCAATACTGAATGTTCTCAACTTAATTTGATTCCGATTCGTTTGTGGTAAGCCAGTATTCCAATAACACAACACTTCTTAGCCAAGATACCATTTATTTTTTTGTAAATCTTCTTTTGTATAAACATCAGGAAAACAGTAATTTGAAAATTTCCATTATCGTAACCAAGGAAACCAATGTCAATCCCAGAATTCCCTGTCACCTCCCGAGGTGTTGAGCGAGTCACAGCTCCAATCTTTTCATACATCTCTCTGAAACCCCACACTACATTGTTTTGTTTCTTCATTTGAACAGAAAAAAATGAGTTTAAAAATTTTCTTCATCTCCAAGGAAAATCAGAATGCGTTACAGTGCCATTAGTTAATTCGACCTTATTTTCACAAGAAACAGGCAGCATTGGTATACCCTATAAAACGCTAGCAAGATTGCTTGTTTCTCAAAGTTTTTTCACCGAAGGAAGAAAATTGCGACTAGAGGCCTCCGATATTGGATACATCTTGTATCACCTGCTATGCACTTTTTTCAAGGATAACTTAACACGTTCAGATTTCTTGGACTCGGAGTCATAACACATTTCCAGAAAATAACGGGAAGGGAGGAATCGTGGCGACTGGAAACTAGGTTTTTGGTGTGATACTGTGTTCGGAGTATAAAATTGAATTTTCTTCAGATTTTTTTTTAGTTTGCCAAGACTACACAGAAGCTCGATCCGTATGTAATGATATTTCCGATACTAGAGCTGTAATGTTTGCCAGTATACAGAATCTCTCTAAATATGTATGTTGAACCTGTGTAAAACGGATACCTGTATAAACCAGATTTTGACTCCATTTTAACTTTCACTGTACATGCATGTTATTATGTAAGCTGAATCTGTGTATTGTAAACACCTGTATAAACCAGAACTTTAACAGTAGGTATTACTGTGTAGTCTGGATACCTGTATAAACCAGAACTTTAACAGTAGGTATTACTGTGTAGTCTGGATACCTGCATAAACCAGAACTTTAACAGTAGGTATTACTGTGTATTCTGGATACCTGTATAAACCAGAACTTTAACAGTAGGTATTACTGTGTAGTCTGGACACCTGTATAAACCAGAACTTTAACAGTAGGTATTACTGTGTAGTCAGGATACCTGTATAAACCAGAACTTTAACAGTAGGTGTTACTGTGTAGTCTGGATACCTGTATAAACCAGAACTTTAACAGTAGGTATTACTGTGTAGTCTGGATACCTGTATAAACCAGAACTTTAACAGTAGGTATTACTGTGTAGTCTGGATACCTGTACAAACCAGAACTTTAACAGTACGTATTACTGTGTAGTCTGGATACCTGTATAAACCAGAACTTTAACAGTAGGTATTACTGTGTAGTCTGGACACCTGTATAAACCAGAACTTTAACAGTAGGTATTACTGTGTAGTCTGGACACCTGTATAAACCAGAACTTTAACAGTAGGTATTACTGTGTAGTCTGGATACCTGTATAAACCAGAACTTTAACAGTACGTATTACTGTGTAGTCTGGACACCTGTATAAACCAGAACTTTAACAGTAGGTATTACTGTGTAGTCTGGATACCTGTATAAACCAGAACTTTAACAGTAGGTGTTACTGTGTAGTCTGGACACCTGTATAAACCAGAACTTTAACAGTAGGTATTACTGTGTAGTGTTAACACCTGTATAAACCAGAACTGTAACAGTAGGTATTACTGTGTAGTCTGGATACCTGTATAAACCAGAACTGTAACAGTAGGTATTACTGTGTAGTGTAAACACCTGTATAAACCAGAACTTTAACAGTAGGTATTACTGTGTAGTCTGGATACCTGTATAAACCAGAACTTTAACAGTAGGTGTTACTTGTATTCTGGATACCTGTATAAACCAGAACTTTAACAGTAAGTGTTACTGTGTAGTCTGGATACCTGTATAAACCAGAACTTTAACAGTACATATTACTGTGTAGTCTGGACACCTGTATAAACCAGAACTTTAACAGTAGGTATTACTGTGTAGTCTGGACACCTGTATAAACCAGAACTTTAACAGTAGGTGTTACTGTGTAGTCTGGATACCTGTATCAACCAGAACTTTAACAGTATGTATTCCTGTGTAGTCTGGATACCTGTATAAACCAGAACTTTAACAGTACGTATTACTGTATAGTCTGGACACCTGTATAAACCAGAACTTTAACAGTAGGTGTTTCTGTGTAGTCTGGACACCTGTATAAACCAGAACTTTAACAGTAGGTATTACTGTATAGTCTGGATACCTGTATAAACCAGAACTTTAACAGTAGGTGTTACTGTGTATTCTGGACACCTGTATAAACCAGAGCTTTAACAGTACGTATTACTGTGTAGTCTGGACACCTGTATAAACCAGAACTTTAACAGTAGGTGTTACTGTGTATTCTGGACACCTGTATAAACCAGAACTTTAACAGTAAGTATTACTGTGTAGTCTGGACACCTGTATAAACCAGAACTTTAACAGTAAGTATTACTGTGTAGTCTGGACACCTGTATAAACCAGAACTTTAACAGTAGGTATTACTGTGTAGTCTGGATACCTGTATAAACCAGAACTTTAACAGTAGGTATTACTGTGTAGTCTGGATACCTGTATAAACCGGACCTTTAATAAGGTGTTACTGTATACATGTCTATGTAAACTGAACCTGTGTAGTCTGGACACCTGTATAAACCAGACATTTAATAAGGTGTTACTGTATACATGTCTATGCTAACTGAACCTGTGTAGTCTGGACACCTGTATAAACCAGACCTTTAATAAGGTGTTACTGTATACATTTCTATGTAAGCTGAACCTGTGTAGTCTGGACACCTGTATAAACCAGACCTTTAATAAGGTGTTACTGTATACATTTCTATGTAAACTAGACCTGTGTAGTCTGGACACCTGTATAAACCAGTCACACTTTTTTTATATATTTCTTTTCAAAACTAATTTAAAGGTAACTTATTGTAATTTGATTTATTATACAATGTCATAATTGAATAAAAAAAAATATGAAAAAATGACATTTCTTGTATTTTATCAAAATTCATGTACAAAAAATAAATATAAAAAATATTTAGTGTGGGTTTATTCCTGACAAATATATCTGTAAATATTTTTAAAAAATGTAAAAAAAAAAAAATATCAGTTAACAATACATTAAATAGCATGAATAAATGATAGGTATTATAATAATAATTACTTTAAAATTGATCAGTTGGTATTGCCGATGAAAAAAAGATCATTAACTGGAATCTCTGTCAATATGACGTTGTAACACAAAAACACCTACACTGTTATTATTAAGTCTACCAGATACTAATCAATCGGGATTCGTGACTCCATTTAAAATTGAACAAAATCATTAAATTAAATTTTGTTGGAAAGATCTACAGAATGAAAACCTTTAACCATGTTGATGCTGTTGATGCGCAAAACAATGTGCTAGTTTTCTGCGGAGGGAGACAAACTGTTAAGATGTTTCGATCAGTGCTAGTCTAACAAATCCTTCAACTGCAGACACTTCATATAACCTTGGTCTGTATATAGTAAAGTTCAATTAAAGTCTTAATTGTTCTTTTTCTAGCAAAGAAAACCCACATAGGTTTATCCGAGCGTTTAACCAATAATTGAGAAAGCAATAACGGCAGTCATGATTGGGACTGGTGGCGCCACCTGTAGGCTTCATCAACTTCTCAGGTCATTGTAAAACTTTGTCAGATATTAAAAAAAATCCAAGAGGCCCATGGGTCTTATCGGTCATTGAAAGGTTCTAGTATGTATAATGATAGTGATAGATGATGATTTGTTTTTAACGAAATAATTAACTGACATGTCAGTGAGGGCCTAAAAATGTGTCTGAACTTAACTGAAGTGTTAAATCGGACATTAACTAACTAGTTTTATTTGCATTTTTGCCACTGAAATATAGAAATTTATCAAACTGATCAAACTTATATTGTCACTGCAGAGATGAGCAGTTGAAATATAGGCTTTGCAATGAAAACATATAGGCTTTGCAGTGAAAATATAACGTTTTTTTTCATTTTTGACCTATCAGAGCAAACCTTTGTATTCACCTCATTGAAACTTGCCGATTTTTTCCAATAAAAGCAAAAATAGATAAATGGGTTATTTTGCTGTATTCTGAAATATTGAGACAAGTTTTTCACAAAATACACACTTTCATGCACAGATTTTCCGATAACAACAGAAAACGCTTAAAATGCATTGATCAGTCCTTTCAAAATGATGCTGTCAAGTTGACATATGGAGTAACGTCATACAGAGATGACGCCATGATTCCTGTTACTGGATCCCACACGTTTTGACACTATTTATTTTTCGATGTTTTTAACTCGTATGACAGAATATATCCATATCTTTCACTCGTGCTTCAGACCTGTGAAAATATCAATATTCTGTCATACTTGTGTTATATTAAATCGGAAACCATTCAATATCCTCTATTTATGTTACTAATATACTAATTACACCATACATTATTTTGATATTACTGAATTGTTGTGAAGGAGTCTTAATCAACGGAAATCACGACGTATCTTGTTAACAATTTTTCTTTTTTATATCAGAAGTGGTCAAGTGTGACCTTTGACCCTTTGTTTAGCCTTGAAGGCTGCCAACCCATATTTAATAGTGGCCTTGACCCAAGAAACTTGTTCAAACCCTACTGCACATCTTCTATAGTTAGCTTGAGACTTCGTCTCAGGTGACCTAAAATTCAAAATCAAAACTTAAGTATAATGAAATTTCAAATGATCATCTAGATGTTTCTCTCATGAAAATATGATTTTGATTATTAATATGAATTGAAAACTATTATTTAAATACCTGTACCATAATGAAGTAACTTGGCATCACTTAATTAAGATTCTCACCTTAAATTACCTATAGTAAATTCAGCCCCATTCCTGCCCAAATCAGATCTTAAGAGCCATTTCTAAAATCCTCCATTTGGGAAAGTTCTTAAAATCTAGTAAATAAACTCTTGTTTTATTTCTAAGAGTACAAAGTGTCATTCCTTAATCTGACATATAGATGTTTGGAGAAAATTAAGACAATAGGGAAAATAAAGTGAACATTGGATTAAGATGCTTCAATTCCCAAATTACCCACGGAAACAGCTTATTATACTTGACGAGGCTTCAGTGTATCAGAGGGCTGTATCACATGTACCGAAGCTTTAATACCGTCAGTTCACCAAGCTAGGCAGTTGTTCATCCAGAGAGACATTTAAATTGTCATAGGGAAAGTCCAATTTGGGGAGTAACAGAACTAAATATAAAACAAAATACACATCGATGTGTCAAATGTCTGATCTACAAGGCGAGTTAATGCAAGTTGAGACACAGGGCAAGTGTACTTTGTGCTGAATTACAATCGCAGTGTCGATAAAGAAACCAATTTGTCTTTTAAAAAGAAAAATATCTTTTTTATTCCAAATGACAAATTGTCTCAGCTTCTATAGAGCTTAGCATCAATCTGAACTCTCCAATACAATGAAACAGTATGTTCCGTTCAATTAAATTTACTTCAAAATATTTCTTTTTCGAAAAACAACTTGTCCGTGTAGATGATATGTTGACCTTGAATGACCTTGAAGCTCCAACACATTTAGCGAGTATATATATGCAGTTCCTGTAAGACAGAGGAATTCACCGTAAAGTTGTCTAGCCTACAACTTGTCCCATTTAATACCAGTTTCTTTACATGGTCATTTGTAGGTTTCTGAGAGAATCAAGGAAATGAGAATTCCGATGAGGAAATAGGAATTCTCAAGACTGTCTCAGCGGTGCTAAGGTTCATGATGTGTTTGTTACAAGCTTCTGAAGGATTAAGACCATTTACTGTTTCTCCTTCTGACACGACTGTTGTAAAGAATTTAAATACTTGACAGCGCGGTCATGTGATCTTTTTTACATCACACACATTTCTCACCTTGACAATCTATTCTTACCACACTTATCCTCAAATAAACTCCTCCCCTATAGCAAAATATTATAATTAAAGTTTGTGGAAGACAAATAAACTCCTCCCCTATAGCAAAATTTAAGAATTAAAGTTTGTGGAGGGCTAAATTATTTGTGAACCACTTTTAGCTCCCTTTAAACTTAAAATTGATGATTCTGCAAAAAAAACGGATTTTGATGGATGTTTTTTGTGGATACATGTATATACAATAAGTGATTACATGTATTCAGTATTTTCAGGCACGCTTATTTGTTGACAAACTGTGTTTCTTAAACGACAAAGAATACAGACATAATAACGAAACATAGCCCAACTCATATTTGATAAAACAAGAAAAAATTATGAACAAAAATATGGATTTGCATAGAGATGATAAGTTTTATGTTGGAAAATGTATTGATACTCAATATGAAAGTTTTGGTTTGGTTTATTTTGTTTAACGTCCTATCAACAGTCAGGGTCATTAAAGGATGTGCCTGGTTTTGGAGGTGGAGGAAAGCCAGAGTACAAATGTACCCAGAGAAAAACCACCGACCTTTGGTCAGTCCCAGGCAACTGCCCCACATGGGTTTTGAATTTGCGACCCAGAGGTGGAGGGCTTAAGTGATAAAACGTCGGGACACCTTGACCACTCAGCCACTGCGGCCCTTAATATGAAAGTGTGATGTTCTTAAAGTACATGGTGTAATGAATTTCATGATTTTGTTTAATGCTGATACTGATGAAGTTCATGAAGAACGAAATGAAGATTGTATTAGAATAAAGTTCATGATGTGATGAATAACATAACTGCAACACTTTTTTTAAAGTTCATGTGCAATGACCACATATCCATGTTTGATTTGACAAAAACTTCAACTATATACCTACATGTATAAAGATTATGCTTCATTTTTCTTCTTTCCTTCTTCTTCATTCTCACTTTTCTTCTCTCCCTTCATGCTTCTTTTAATCTTCCTCTCGTTCCTCGCTCTTAATTGTTCACTCGTTCTCTAATTCCTTTCCTTCCTCTGTCAATCTTCTATTCCCTCTTGTCTTATCTTTCACTCCTATTCTTAGTTCCTCTCTCATTCTTTCATTAATTCTTTTCTTTATCCCTTATTTCCTCTTTCAATCTTCTTTTCCTCTCTGCCTGTCTCCTCCTTCAATCATCATCTTTCAATATTAACAGATTCCCTAATTTCTACCTTCTTTAACTCCTTCTTCCTCCCTCTCTTCCTCTTGTCACTCTTACACTTCTGCTTGCATCCTCCCTCTTTCTTTCTATTTTTTTTCTCTTGCTCCTTCACTTCCTCTTTCACTCTCTCTCTTGTCTCCTCCCTCCTTCCTTCTTTCATTCTTTCTCTAGCTTCCTAAATTCCTCTTTCTTCTTGCTTCCTCCCTTCACCCTTCTTTAACTCTTTCTCTAGCTTCTCCATTCCTCATTCATTTTCCTCTTGTCTCCTCCCTTTTTCCTTAAATTCTTTCACTCTTCCTCGTTTCCTCCCTTCTCCCTTCTTTCACTCTTCCTCTATCTTCCACCCTTCCTCTTTCACTCTCCCTCTTGTCTCCTCCCTCCTGCCTTCTTTCACTCTTTCTTTTGCTTCCTCACTTCCCCTTTCACTATTCATCTTCTTTCCTCCTTTCTTCCTTCTTTTTCTCTTTCTCTCTTTCTCTTGTCTCCTCCCTCCTTTCATCTTTCTCTCTTTCTCTTGCTCTCTCACTTCCTCATTCACTCTCACTCTCGTCTCCCCTCCCTCCTTCATTCTTTCTCTTTCATTTTCCTCATGTCTCCTCCCCTTTCATCTTTCTCTCTTTCTCTTGCTCTCTCACTTCCTCATTCACTCTCACTCTTGTCTCCTCCCTCCTTCTTTCTTTCTCTTTCATTTTCCTCTTGTCTCCTCCCCTTTCATCTTTCTCTCTTTCTCTTACTTCCTCATTCACTCTCACTCTTGTTCCCTCCCTTCTCCCTTCTCCCACTCTTCCTCTTGTTCCCTCCCTTCTCCCACTCTTCCTCTTGTTCCCTCCCTTCTCCCACTCTCACTCTTGTTCCCTCCCTTCTCCCTTCTCCCACTCTCACTCTTGTTCCCTCCCTTCTCCCTTCTCCCACTCTCACTCTTGTTCCCTCCCTTCTCCCTTCTCCCACTCTTACTCTTGTTCCCTCCCTTCTCCCACTCTTACTCTTGTTCCCTCCCTTCTCCCTTCTCCCTTCTCCCACTCTTACTCTTGTTCCCTCCCTTCTCCCTTCTTTCACTCTTCCTCTTGTTCCCTCCCTTCTCCCACTCTTTCTCTTGTTCCCTCCCTTCTCCCTTCTTTCACTCTTTCTCTAGCTTCCTCACTTCCTGTTCCCAGATATATTGTTACTTAAACTATTACATCTCCACTTGTCTGCCTTCAATATCTCAACTAATACATCTGCACTCGTTTGCCTTCACTTCCTTCTCTCACTCCTTCCTACAGCTTCTTTATTTTTTGTGATGTCTTATCATTAAATGTGCCATTTCCTGTTCTACCAAAAACAACTTCAAATCATTCCGAAGAACAGTGGTCCTGATGGTGTCATGTACCCACACAATAAGCGAAAGCTTCTTGTAAGAAAATGGCACTAAACATCATCAATATGATACATATTGGTGCCAGTTACCGACACAGTGAAGACGTTCTCATCATCTCATCACTAGGCTGGCTTCCTACATTAGCCTGACACAGCTTACAAGCCAAGTAGGTGAAAGATCTACTGAACTAATTGACAAAAACTGTCTTAGAATGATTACAAAACCCACTCACATAGAGCTGCAAAATTCATTACAACAAAAATTTCAGAATACTTGTAAAATTTTTTTAAAGGATTAAAAGTAGAACATAAACACATTTTAATCAATATGTTTTGTTATCTTATAAGATACTTACAGTATTTATCCAGTAG